>NC_134501.1:18242573-18365073 GCF_040206685.1 Ascaphus truei
AATAAGTACTTATTCTCAGTCATCTATATCCATTTGCATATTTTGCTTTGCTGTTATTGCACCCAATCTGGATTTTGACTACTGGTGTCAACATTAAGTTTGAGAATACTGCCAAGTTTAGGTAACTTGTATTCCCACAGCAGGGGAACCGGGGACGCACCATGGAGAAGGAAGAAAGAATTTGGCATAGAGTAGTACAGCAGGGATAAGTCAGTGTACTATGGTTGTGAATCACCAAATTCAATACAGTACTCACAAACCAGCAATATCATTGGGCATATCCAAATCTGTGGCAGGTGTAGGTAGCAGTGTAAAACAAATATAATCACTGCGCTTCTCCATGTAAAGAGCATGCAGCTAGTGAAGGAAATGGCCATACAAATGTGCAAAACAGAAAGTGAATCCCTGCGCTTCTCCCATAGGGATAGCAATCAATGGGGAATATATATATATATGTATGGTGTAAATATCTATAAGAAAAAAGGAGACTTTTGGTATACATCCTTTGATCAAATAATGCCAAGCCTGCTAACCACGTCAAGGTAAGTCTCTTTAGCAGGTCCCTACGCTAAATGCATACTAGTGTTATGTGAAATAAGCCCAGAAGGGGTTAAAATATCAAAGCATATGCTTGTATAACCTAGTGCAATTAAAAACTGGTATATACCAGTACAGATACTCACATGTAAGTGAAGTGGAATAAGGGGACCTTGCTAGGGGATTATATACCTAGAAGAGGAGGGGCTGGCCTGCCACAAACTGCTCAATAAGCAGTTGCAGGTGATTGGCTAAATATATTCAATTACACCATAGTAGTGTTGCCCTCTAGGAGCGTGCTGCAAAGGATTAAAATCGGCCCAACAAATAATGTAAAACAAATATAATCACTGCGCTTCTCCATGTAAAGAGCATGCAGCTAGTGAAGGAAATCTCCATACAAATGTGCAAAACAGAAAGTGAATCCCTGCGCTTCTCCCATAGGGATAGCAATCAATGGGGAATATATATATATATGTAGGTAGCAGTGTAGTTCACTCGTTCCGGTGACCCAGAAAAGAACGGCAATAATGGTGCAGAAGGTACTGTACATTTAAAAGGTATTTATAAACCAAAGATGTCCCTCCAAATTCGAGGCTTACATCAAGACGGCATAAACAAGCAGTAAAACAGATCAATCGGCGACTCCCGCATGCTGCCTTTCTTTTCTGGGTCACCGGAACGAGTGAACTACTGTACACTGGTACCTACAGTGACGGCCGCCTTTAGCCTCTTGCGGCCTTTTCCCCACGATTTTAAAAATTGCGGGCTGAAGGGGGCTGTTTTGGGCGCCTGCAGGCATTTCTATTGTTTAGCGCTAACCGTTTTCATTGTCTAGCGCTATTAGCGCTATCAGCTGATTTCGGGCCGCCGGAGAAGGCCCGTGAGAGTCGGATAACATCCCCGCATTTTTCCGGGTAAGTCGGAGGATCGGAGGGGCCGCAGCAGTACTCCTGCCACAGTTTGGGATATGCCCAATGATATTGCTGGTTTGTGAGTATTGCATTTGGAGATTCACAACCATAGTATACTGACTTATCCCTGCTGTACTCCTCTGTGCCAGATTCTTTCTTCCTTCTCCATGGCGCATGTCCCCCGCTCCCGTGCTGTGTGAATACAAGTCGTTGTGGATATTGCGAGACATATCCTGTTCCAGGGTCTGAGTGGCGGAGTATATCTATTCATTATTTGCATTTTATGCACTTTTCTAGCATAATGATTGAATATATTATATTCACTTGTATTGTGTTTGCATTTCCAAACACTTGTGTTATTTAGAGACACCGATATCACTTGTGCACTTGAGTCCTTTTATTTTGAAGGACCCTAGTTAAATCACTGATATTATCATTAGCGTTGAGCACCGCTTTTGATTTTCTGCACAAGTTTAGGTAACTGAATGGAAATATCTTATTAACACGTGCATTGTGTTAGACTCGTTGCATGGAAATAAAGACGAACAGTACTGTACAACAAGTGATCACAAGGCGCAGAGAAGAGAAATCTTGCTGAGATTTCGCTCAAACATTTCAAAGAAAATTCTACGATTCACCAAAAATTCCCTTAAACTTTTTTGGGCTGTTCTGAATATGTGGTGGGAAATTGATCTACATTTTAGCGAGACTGACAGATTAGGGGGAAGGAGTGGCTCAGTGAGCAAAGACACTGACTGGCACTGAGTTTGAAGCAGGGGAACCTGGTTCAATTTCCAGTGTCAGCTCCTTGTGACCTTGGGCAAGTCACTTTATCTCCCTGTGCCTCAGGCACCAAAAGCATAGATTGTAAGCTCCACCAGGCAGGGACCTGTGCCTGCAAAATGTCTCTGTAAAGCGCTGCGTAAAACTAGCAGCGCTATACAAGAACATGCTTTTATTATTATTATTATTTCGGCAGAAAATCTATATTCAAAATCACATCCAGACCTGAAACAGGCTACTGAATGGAATTTGTCTTCTACTAGGCAAACTGCTGTGATCTTAGGTGAATAGTTTACACATCACTAGCAAGGGGAGGCAGATTGTGAGAAGTCCGTTAAATCTGGGCTTCTACCGTTTAACGAGTAATCGGTATCCACAAAGCTAAATCCATTAAAAAATAATGATCGTTAGTTATCTCATTGGCATACGCTTAACGCCGTGTGAAGTTAGAACTGCTTAACGTTAGCTTAAAATAACATGGCGTTAAATCTGTCTTACCCCAAAGCAGCGTTACTTCCATGCAGGCCCCCGAATAGGTGTTTAATTAAAGTACAAATAGGGCAGGAGAGGAAAAGAAGCCGGTAAAAACAATACGATAATTAGATCATAACTAGCTGCGGTCCTACACTTACAAGTCGTTGTGGATATTGCGAGACATATCCTGTTCCAGGGTCTGAGTGGCGGAGTATATCTATTCATTATTTGCATTTTATGCACTTTTCTAGCATAATAATTGAATATATTATATTCACTTGTATTGTGTTTGCATTACAAACACTTTTGTTTGCACTATTGTGTTATTTAGAGACACCGATATCACTTGTGCACTTGAGTCCTTTTATTTTGAAGGACCCTAGTTAAATCACTGATATTATCATTAGCGTTGAGCACCGCTTTTGTAAGTATCCAGACCCTGTAAAAGACATAGTTCAGGGTATGGGTGGGAGTAACACCACGTTTAGCGCTGACCTAAGTAATGTAACATTAAATTCCTGTGGTAACTATACCGGAGCTCTGGGGATCGGCGCTGTTACAGGAAACGCCTCTTTTGGATATCAGCACGTATGTCCGTTATTGTACCGCAAAGGTTCCTTACGGCTGAAAACAGCACTTAGCGCATCGTTACTGAGCTTTGAACATCCCTGTTAGCAGTTAACAATACGCTAACTAAAGTTAACGTATCGTTAAGTATTTAATGGACTTCTGAGGATCTACCCCTAGGTCTTAAATGATAGTAGTTACCTCAAGATGAGAAGGACTCGGCAAACCGCTGTTACACTAGAGACAATCTACATATGTTCCTTACACTTTCAGTCATATTTCTGGTACGAACAGATTGTCTTCAGTCTGAAGTATATGGTGCGATGAAAAGATATTTTTGGGTCTCTATCAAGGGAAAACAGCCTTTGTATAAGTTTTATCCTTACATGAATCAAAAACATGAAATATTTCAAAGATCTTAGGAACATACTATGTGACACACAGTATAAATGAACAATAATTTTGCAGGTTAATAGACCTGTTATGAAAATACTGTATAATTAACAGATACATAAATAAGCATAGTATATTAGTGTACTGCAATAAACACCATGTTATACAGTATTATAGTATAGATTGTGTCTTATATTGAATACCTTGTTATATTATAGTATAGGATTATGGCTTGTTATGAACGCCTTGTTATATTATAGTATAGGATTATGGCTTATTATGAATGCCTTGTTATATTATAGTATAGGATTATGGCTTGTTATGAACACTTTGTTATAGTATAAGATTATGGCTTGTTATGAACACCTTGTTATAGTATAGGATTATGGCTTGTTATGAACACCTTGTTATAGTATAGGATTATGGCTTGTTATGAGTATGGAAACGGGTCTGTGCTTTCATTGTATTCTGCCCCTTTCATTCTTTATTCAGCATATTGCCCCATTAAACTTTCTCTGAATGGAGGTACTCTTTCTTCAGCCATGAAGCTTAACTAACTAACTAACCTCACTCTTAAAGTCTGTTTGGCAGTATCAAACGTGTGTGTTCCATATGTATGGACACCACTGATAACGCTATGGCCGATTGTACCTGTAGTGCATAAACAGAGATTTTGAAATGTGTTCTATGAATGAAAAAGCTTTTTGTACACATTTTAAAGCACATGTCCCTTCTCTCCTCCCATTCCTTCACAATATACTTGAAAAACACTTGAAAACCCCTTTTTTTTTTTTACCTGAAATGCTTCAATTTTGCTTCTGAAATACCAGACTGAATTGTGCTGGTCTATGATATTCTGTTGCAAGAACTGTCATAATTAATCATTGGTCATTCATTACAGTAAGTTAAATTATGGTTGAGTTTTTATTTATATATATATATATATATATATATATATATATATATATATATATATATATCACTATTTATCAAAGTCACCTGTTTACAAAAATGTGTGATTAATTTAAGCAAAAAACTGCACCAGATTTATTATAGAAAAAAAGTCAATTTCTTTATATGGGATTCATTTAAAAATCTGGGGCTTTTTTTTTGCTCCAGTTCTGCAGCTCAGAGACTTTGATAAATTGACCCCATAGTTTTAAAGTCCCTTATACTAGTTTAAAGCCAAACGTTGAAAAAAAAACAACTGACAAAGTAAATCAATTGAAAACAGAACGTACCCTTCCAACGAGTATTGGTTCAGGTCCAGAAAACTCCTCAAGAACAAACATTTGATTCCACACCCAGCCTCTCTTGGACCGGTTTAATACTTTCTGTTCTTCACTGACTCCATTAAGTTCCAAAGTGGCATCAGTCGATAGAACATGAGATTCATTCTTTGGAGCCATATAAACATGAGGAAGAACAGTAATCCATAATATGATTAATGGAGTCCAAACATCCATAAACATTTCCCCAAGTCTTTCTGGCATTGTAACACAAGTTAGAGGGAGCACAGACGACGTGAAATGATTATTTTGCTTGCATCCAGATTGTAACCATCCAATTTATCATGCAGCGAGGAATATTTACTTGCAGCTGATCTGTGTGTTTATAGCTCAATAAACATAAACACAAATAGTTCAGGTTTGAAGGACACGATACATTTGGAATTTTGTTGATTGACGATTCCTACAAAAAAAAAGAAAAAAAAAAGAGAACATTAGTCATAATATTCACATTTAAGCCATTTTATTACGTACAATAGAAGACGTATCTATGGAAATGTATATGATAGATCGACTCTGTACACACACAGGATTTTTTCAGTTAATATGGCGTGTATATCACTTTGGTTACAGTCTAGAGAATTTATTTTACTTTACAGCCATGTTTTAGCTTCCTGTTTATGCCAATAAAACAATTAAATCAGAAGAAAGGTTTCACATGTTCACAAGTGTAGTTATGTGATGGCAATCTGTTCTGGATAATTAATTGTGAATGTCATGATAATCTATGAAATATACATACATATATAAGTACAGCTCAACCCCGTTATAACACGATCCGTTAAGGAAGGAATTAATTTTTCCCCTTAATGGGGTTTTTTGTTTGCCTTCCTCTGGATCAATAAGTAAGTATAGATATAGAATAAAGTATCTGTTGTCTAAATTTAGCATAGGTTGAACTTGATGGACGTACGTCTTTTTTCAACCTCATCTACTATGTAACTATGTAACAATATAACTATGTAACGCGAATCCGCTTATAACGTGATCCAAGCGTGGCTCCCAATTTTCGTATTTATGCATACTTTACAACACGATTATTGGTATCTTAAATACTTTAATGTACAATGCATACAATTGTAGATTATTTTTAACGCGATCCGCTTATACTGTAACGCGATGTTATTTTTGGACCCCAAGCACAGCGTTATAAGGGGGTTGAGCTTTAATATACAGATAATACAATTAAACACACATTTATTACATTGTGAATACAATTCCTGATTACAGTCCCAACATTGGCAATATAGTATGTATATTGTCTAAATAAAATCACTTTACTACTTTCGTGGAGTGTAATCATTGTAATCATTATAAACAAGGTACAGGAGGGAAGCATATCTCAGAGAAAGAGATGAGCTAGAAGAAGAGGCCAAGCTTTGAAGCTTGAAAGTGGCAGGCCCATGGGAAATGGGGGAACATGCTTCTACACGGAACGGGCGTAGGTTTTGTAGAATAGCGTTCCAGCAGAGGTGGTAGAGTCTAATACAACAAGGGAGTTAACAAATGTGTCCCAAAGACATCAGAGTATCTTAAATATGAAAGCAAGTCAAAAAATTCTGCTATTTTACAACAAATAGGAAAATCTGCAGATTGGAGGTGCTAGGTGGAAAGAATAAGTGGTGTCAAATTCTACAGTTTAATCATGATAAAAATATATATTTTTCATATACAGTGTGTGCAGCATTGTACAGTACATTTAATTCTGCCAGCGTGAGTTCCTGGCCTGAAGAACTTGCAGTTTTAATGTTAGAGCCTGAAGCACAGGGGTATGGAGTGCCTTGTGAAAGGTCATTTGATCCTGTTGGAAAGGTTGTGTTCTTACCACTCACTGTAGCCATTTCAGCACTTAGCATTGACAATATTACTGTACATCAGTTCTTATCAGTGAGACACGCACACTAGCTGTGTCATTGTACAAGGAATTTCACTAGAAGTGTGAAATATGTGCAGTACTGTACAAAGTTGTTGAAGTGGAAAGAAAGATGTTTCCATTGAGATCAATTGTTTAATTTTACACTGGGGGAGATAATTATGTCTGTACCATTTGTATATTGATCCAGGAGAATAGAAAAAAACAATATTGGCAATTATGTTTCTGTTATCCATTTCTGTCTCTGCTGTTTCAACAATGTGCCTATGTTCTAACCTGTTTAGCCCACTATAGATAGTCCACCACCTACTGTATCTGCCATACCAATACAAATACAGAATATATTATAATCGCTCCCTACCATCTGCGTGCAGATTGTTATTTGATGGCTCAGCTTGCTACACTCATCGAAGCACGGCCAATTATTAATATAAATAAATGGGCTCATGGAACATCTGAAACATGCAATCCCTTAAGGGCTTGCAGACTAAGTCCTGACCTGAGAAAGAAGATAGTCAAGAGAGATACACACAAGACATAGTCAAGTTACTCATACCACATTTTGGAATGTACTTTAATTTCTGATATATAAAAATAGAAGAGATACAATAGTGTTAGTTCAACTGTATGAGATGATGCACAAATTATATCAGCTAGAGTCAGTGGTTTATTTATTTATAAAATGTTTTACCAGGAAGTAATACATTGAGAGTTACGTCTCGTTTTCAAGTAGTGATGGTGTAATTGACACATTTACCATATCTTTAGTGAAATTCTATGTGATAGTGTTATACAGAAAGGCGACATTTTGTTTCCCCTTTCCTTTGTTCCTCCGTGACTAGTTTGGGTTTAACCATTGCATTGTCAGTCTTCTTTTTTCTGAACTATAGAGAGAACTTACAATAACTAGTTTAGACAAGTTGCCTTATCATCTTGCCTTACCTTTCAACTAGAAGCATATTGGATTCAACTAGAAACAATACACTTCATACATGATTTCCCTATACAGTATCAACTAATATGACTCACTTTGGTTTGCAAGGAATCCCCAGGCCCTAATGGAACTACATAATCAATTAATCATTACATAATACATGCATATCTTGCATAGAAGTCTCCTCTAATTATTGTCCATTATGAGGTGGCAGAATAAGTTTTTTTTTCTGTGTGTGTCATAACTACATGCATTTAAATGAATATGCAGACAGTTATACTAACCAATCTAATAGTGGTGAGCAGAAGTTTGAATACATTAGTGATAATAAGGTTTCTTCATAACACCTTTCTATGGGATACACAGAGAAGTAGCTGCAATGTAGTTAACTACATTTCCAAATTGAACATAAACTGGGTCAAAATAGGAGCAGCAAAAGAAAATAGCACTTTGAGTTATTAAATAAAAACATCTCATTTTACTCCACTTTGGCAACCGGGATACTTTGATAAATAACCCCCTTTGTTGCACATTAATTAAATATAACATATCTGATTACATTTTTTTTTTCAAATGTCCAATCTGCATTGATTTCATAGTTCATTTTCATTTATACAGTACACATGCATGTGGATACACAAATTTATACCCCAAAATGCTTTGATTTCTGTGACTTTTGAAGTTTACAGAATAACATACAAAATGACCTCATGGTGGTAAACAAGTTAGGCTTCTGTGTAATGTATTCAGGCAATACTAACATTCTGAAAGCTTAATGGCAATATACTTTTAATTTTAATAGGATACTGATATTATCTTGTTGACAGCTACACTTTAAAAGCCGTGGATATTGATACTCAGAATGAGATAACCTTTTCCTTAAAATAAACTTATTACTTCCACCACTTAGGTTTTATTTTAATAATGGATGAATACATAGATACATCCCAAACAGAAATGGGCAAATGGAAAGTACACCAAGGATGTGTGTTGTGTTTGCCATTATGGAAAGAAGAAATTCAATATGAGGGGGTAATCTACAAGGTTCTAAAAAATGCAATAAGGTCTTGATATATGGTATTGTATGTTGGCAAACATTAAAAAACGTGGCAAAAATCACATATTTACTCATAAGAATATTTTATACAGGGTGACTTCCAACCAGTGCACATACTTAATAGTTAAAGAAAAAAATGATTGGACACTGGAAATAAAAAAAACGATAGCGCGTTACAGAAAAAGTACACATTTTTGGGTCATAGCCTCATGAAGGGCAATTGTCTAAAATGTTGTACTATTCTGCCATAGTCCATATTTTATTGCTTTAGAGCAAGCACATAGTGCACCTAGAACTGATGTATGAACTTTAACAGTGAAATATCATTCTCAATTGCCCAGGTATTTATCCTTTTTGTTACACTTAAAGCAAAATGCCTTTAGCATCAGCAAGGCTATTCCCTGAGGAATCCAAAGATTCTGGAGAGCGGAGTTGGAGAATAAATCACATAATGCTATTCACAGATTGCTGGTAATTCACACTGTGTTGCGCACTGGCATTTGGAGTATACAGAATTTGGAAGTAAAAAAAATGAAGGTTGTTGCACACTTGAAAACCTTGAAGAAGAGACATTTGGAAAGTTTGGAAAGCTTTGTACGCTCCTCATTTCATGAAGAAAGAGTTTTACATGTTGGGCGAGTAAATTAAAAGGTATCCCAACCTACTATGGGCCTGCACTTCTCCAGATTCAATACGGCTTCTAGGGCTTTGAGCTCCACATTAAAGGATCTAGAAAAGGGTTTGGTTTGGGATTTCCTTTCAAGTAAAAAAGGAAATGATTCTGCGAGCAGTAGACAGAGGAAATGAGGAGCCCTAACAGCATTGAATTGGCTTCTTCCATTATGATCTTTACCACTACACCAACATGGAAACCATTCGTATCTAGCCTAGATAAAGTTACGCAATATAAAATAATGTATGACATGATGTGCATTGATTATAGATCAGCTTTATGCTCTTTCCAATAAGCAGTTCTTTCCACCATGTGTAAACTGGTTTCAGAATTCAGCTTCAGCACCAATACTATAGGAGCTGGCTTTACGTTTGTTGAGTAATAATGACTGTCCTTTGATGAAGATGAAATGTGTCCATGTTACTTTGTATTGTTCAGCATTGCATACATTATACACAAATATACAGTACTGTAGCTACTGCTGCAATAAACCCATTTTGTTGCCGGCTAAATGAATGTAACATATTGTGTATTGATTAGGTTTCTAACCATATTTTAGTGACAGGTGTACTATACATACACTATTACTGATAAAACTGCCATACTGAGAAAGTTGACAGTTATGGTCAGAGATACAGAGATGACTAAGCGAAGTATATCAAGAAAAATAACAAAATATAATACTGACACAATCATGGTTATGGATTACTTATGAATAATTTGCACTGTATTGCTTTTCAGCAGTGGAGAACTGGAGATGTATTCATTAGAGCAAAGTATTTAATCTGTACAACTACAATAAGTAACTGCATCTGCTACACCTGAAAAGTTCAATCACATGTAATAATAATGAGCAGAAACGTTTACTTTTTTCACGCCAGTTAATAATATTCTTTGTCATGCACAGAACCAGCTGTTACAGAAAATGAACATGCACGTTGAAAAGGAAAACCCCCTGCATCTCTTTACAAACTTGAGAATGGTGATCCTTTGTAACAGTCATACTCAGAAACCCATTGAGCTTACCATTTACTGTTGGCATTTAATTCTGTAAGAATTGGAGTTCAGGTTTTTCTCTATCGTTTTTCTCTTTTTACTTCGACAAACTTATGATGAAGATATAATTATGGTATTAGAGAACAAGGTATTCAAAATGGAGAAATACAATTTTCTTGAATGTTGCTTGCCTCTAACCAACAGAGAAATTTCAAAAGAACTCAGATGTGCTGGGTTGAGTTTTCATGAATAGGCTGCAAGTTAGTACCAAGCTGCTTCTGCATGTCTAGCCTTTTATTAAATAGTTATCAAATGTATGTTTTTCAATTGTCATATTTCACAGAATAAAATGTCAGAAAACTCAAGATATTGTATTTTGAAAGGCACACTTCTCACAACAATTTTGAAGATTAGTCATCTGTCTTGTGTCAAAGTTATTTTATAAAGAAATGAGTGTACAATGTTAAATTCTTATATTCTTTTTGACACAGTAGAATAATATCCTTGATGCGTGTTGTTTGGAGCGGAATTCACAACACTTGTGAATTAATTAAATGGATCAGCAGATCCTAGGATGACCTATATTGTTCAGTATTTCATGTTTGCATATACAGTTGTGCTACAGTAGGTATTCATTCATTGCCTTAGCCCAAGAAAGTACTAAAGAGTAAAATGCTGAAAGCTCAACCAATGTAGCAAGTTTTTCATGATAAATGGCAAAGTAACAGGTCATTTGCCCTAGAAAGAAAATAAATTAATAATGTTTCACTTCTGACAGTAAAAGGGATGCCCACAGTACTTGCAATGAAACATGTATTCTGTTTGCATTGTGCTTCTAGGTGGTTTCACTGCAGTTTTTAAACTTCTTCAAATCTTTCTTCTGGTCTTTTGGTAAAGTTAGATGTTGAACTGGTGACTAGAGGCAGAGCTTTAACGAGGATGGGTCATTAGGTCTAAATGTCTCAAAAGATGTTTTCCTTGTGCGGCCAAGCTATGCCTTGTACATTTGCTGACTTCTTACGTTAGAAAGGGTTTATTTATTTTTTGTTAAATATGATAATATTTACCATTATAAAAATCAAGTTCTAAGTACAGCCTTCAATACAAATGTTTAAATCACCATGTATGTCACCATGTTCTATTTGTTCCATTAAAGTCATCGTAACATTCACATGTCATTATATCCAGTACCATTCTGACCATTAACCAGTTGTATGTCTCCCTGTATTGTTAGTGTCCATGAAACAGACTGTATTCCAATTTTATATTGACTTTGCTTTGGAAACGTCTCAATAATTAAAAAGTACAACAGCCACACGGCATGTGTATTTACTCTTTTAAATATAATATATAAAGTTAAATTCGTTGTTATTTCTTGCATATCTTTCACTGGCCTTCAGCTTCCATAAGACATACCGTGTGTATATTACACCACAATGACATGTTCTGTTCTGGTTTCACATATTACTGTTCATACAAGATGTCATGTGTATACGTAGCAAATAGCAATGATCTGCCCCGTTAGTTATTTGGACTGCCATATTAGAAATACGTGAGCAAAAGGGAAGCCCAGCATTGGAATTTTTAAATAATATTACATATAACCTGAAAAGGTGGAATTATATAAATGGATACCTTAAGTGTAAGCACCCATTTTTAGTACTGTATGTTGAATCAGAAATATTGCTTAAATATCCTTAGAATTTTAAAAACCATATTTTTCTCGTAGGAAATGGAATAATAGTTTGATTATCTACCCTAACCATACTCGCACTATGTATACTACCTGTCTTAATAAAGCAGCATCAGTTCAAAGCTGGGCTCAGGTAGCTGAAGAGTTAAAAAAAAAAACATCTCTCATACATGAAATCCCCTTTCATTTTCCCCATTCCATTTGAATACGCAGTGATCTGTGACCCTAAATAATGAAATTTCTACTTTTAGCTAAACTCTTCTAACATCTCATACTGTTAGTCAGTGTCCAAGCAGTGTATTTTGACTGTAGATGAAAGCAGCGATTTCAGTGAGAATAGTGAGGCTTTAGCCTGTAACTCTTACTACATGCTATTCGTTGAAACAAAACAAAAAATGTAATTTTGCAGAATAGAGTGTAAGTAAATGCCAAACTAAAATAATTAGTGAATGGCGCAATACACCAATAATATTATTATAAGAATCTCTGCATCCCGGACATATAATAAATAGATATAATTTATGGCGTAAACAAGTAATGCTTTGGAAACCTGTTGGAACAAAGCAGTTTTGCAACCGAACATGCAAACATCTGACCATTCCTATGGATATTGCTTTTGTTTCATTTACTTTAGTTGAGAAAGTCTTTTCAAATCGATTGCACTTGAGATATCCCCCCCCCCCTCTAATAAATCAGATCCTAAAATATTGTAATGTGGACCAGGTTTACATTGTGATGCAGCGCGCTGATATTTAAGTTTAACCCTTTCAATGCCACATGTGCCTTCAGGTGTGTTGTATGGAAGGAGCTTGGTGAATACTGCACACTTGCAGAATAACTGCTAAGGAATGTCTGATATAAAATGCCAAGCATACTGTCAGACGAGGGGCTTCTATTCTGCTGTCTGTACCATTATCTGAGCAGAATAAGTGCCTGCTATTTATTCTGTCCTCCTTCTACAGACTGATGCCAGGGTGCTCAAAGAAACAGTGAAACAGTCATGTCTAGCCACCACTTAATTTTTGTAATTATGCAACTCACTGCCAAGGGATAACAGGAGTGAGTTTCACATGGGTACATTTCCTATTTAGTCAACAAGAAAAACAACTTCTGTGAAAGAATACCTCTCACCTATGGTAAGACCTGACGGCTAGCTGCAGAATTGCTGCAATCAGAGCTCATCAGAACATATAATCTAAATCTTCTAGTTCCTCTCTCCCAGTGGCATGCAGTAGGCATAAATCTTACAGGTCTCTCATAGCAATTGTCGCCCCCAAATGCACCCCTCTATCTCGCCTCGTTGATGCACTTCTCCCTCCAGCAATTTACATATCAGTATTATGAGTGATATTTATTCTCAGCACGAAACCTGCAATCCATTTCAGTGTATGAATGTAGCCTTACATCTGCTATAAAAAAAAACACCACAAGCAAGTGATTTCTTTCCCTAAATAAGAAATTAATAGAGCAAAGTTTCCCATCTCCACCAGCCCCCCCAAGCTCCATCTGATACCCTTCAAATAGATGAGAAATCACTTGGTAGCAGAGAATGATCTGTTCATCATCACTTACTGCAGAGAGAAGGAATAATCCAGGCTGTGTAAAAGCCCAGCCATTAATCAAGAAAAGGACACCCCCCCCCTGCGAGGGGGGACAATGTGAGACCCCACAAAGTAGCCCCCAATACTTAGAAAGCCCGTACAACAGAATGATAAACACTTACTGTGTCAGTGATCAGCCCACGTCTTCATCCCTAGCCCTCAGCTAAAGATGAATTAAAAGGATTTACTTCACAGAGATGATGCTCCCAAGAATCCCTGGTGAATGAGCATCCTTCACTCACTGTGTGTTTGGTGCCTTTTCATGCTGATGGAGAAGCTGTTAGAGACTGACACTCTCAGCTCTCGCTCAGCTCTTTCTCTCTCTCTTTCTCTCTCTCTCTCTCTCTCAGATCTCTCTCTCTCTCTCTCAGATCTCTCTCTCTCTCTCTATCCCAGCCTTCTCTATCCTGCTGGTACAATGCAGTTCCCAGTTCCCTCCCTGTGCAGATCAGCAGTGCATCTCCAGAAAATCAGGGATATTCCCAATAAATCCTTGAATTTTGGCAGTGAGCTGCTCTAACGTGCCTAGCTGCTAAAGGAAAGCAGTGAAGTGATGTGTAAAAGTGATCTCAGAGCCTCCCCGACTATTCTTATTGGGCTGCTCTTGGAGGTTGGTCCACAGCTTGGAAATTCATGGATGCATTTTTTTTTGTAAGTGAAGCGTCCAACTTTTCTTTACATCTCTAATCCTCTGCCTTTCCTATTTACTTGTTTTTCATCTTTATCATGCAAGCTGATTTTCCTTCTATTGGAAGTTGTTTCCTTCTCTTTGCTGGTCTTTAATTTAACCAATATATTATTACACCAATTTCAACCCCAACTTGTAAGCAGTTGTATTTTATCATTAAATAAGATTTTGCTTAATTGAGCTAGCCTAGCAGACTTTTTTTTAACCCATCCTGTGTTTGAGCACTATTGAATTGCTACATTTTTCCATCCTTAAAATATATGATTAATTAATTGAGTGACCAGACAATGGCAGGATACCCTGTCTCCCCCCCCCCAGCATTCAAAGGGTTAATATTTTCCTCTTCTATGTGAAAAGTAAATTGATGGTACTTAATCTCGTGTGCATGTTCTTTACTTAACACCTCATGTATCATATGGATCTTTAACCCTTTGTTTTAAATGCCTCTCTAGCTCTGAAGGGGTAGGATGTTGTTACCTGCGTTCTGTAGGGACAATGACAGAGTGAAGACAGCCTGCATGACAGTGCAATGTATCACTGTGTTTCACTTCATGATAAATAATGACTGTATCAGAATCAACAGACAAAAACAGTGGTATTGCTGCTCTTGTGTAGAGTTGCATCCACCTTGGGAACCTTCCCCTACAATGCATTGGCTTCCAATGCTATTAAACAACGTTGACAATTATTCTGTAGACAAGGGGTGCTCAACGCCACTGAAGCTGGGATATCCTAAAAACCCAACGTGTTTTGGGGCTTGAGGATTGGAGTTGAGAACCCTTGTACAGAATGAGAAAATGGGGACTAAAGGGTATTCATCTAACAATACTGTACATACACAAGCTGTTGTATACAGGATCATGTGGGTATGGATGTGGTGACATAATAATACATCAGAATAATGTTCTGAGGTCACGAACACCAAGTCGTTTTTGTTATACTGGTGTGACTAAAAAGATTCAACTTTTTATATGTTTTATTCTCTCATGTTTAACAACAGACACGTGGGAAATGTACTGCAAAGGTCTAAAACATGATAGTGGTGACAGTAGTGAAATGGTACTTAAATGACAGCCTGTACCAACTGGTGGTGCCAGTGAAGTTCCACAGTGTTTCCACTAGGGGGAGCCCCGGGTTACACACTCACCTGAGTGATTGCACATACAACGCCATCTCTCTGTATAAAGAAGTATACAGGTGGACCATATCTCACAATATTGCCAGAGAGAAGGTGGGAAGAAACATTACAGATTAAAGGAACATGACAAATCAGATGCATATACAAAAATATTTATTATCCTGTGCAGTTATGACATTTTCCCAACTCAGGATGAATTACCATCAAAAATCACATTTCTTTTTCACAGGAACAATACTGGTAACATGAGAGAAACTGAACTTGCTCCTAATAAAATGTAACTATTGATATGAACAGACATTTACAGGGAAAACAAAAACGACAGTAGTTCCAGATGTGACAGTAAAAGAATCAGAGCCTGGCTACTCAGAAAATAATACTTACTACCTGATCTTAAATTACATGATAAAATAAATATTGGACAAATACAGATAATTGCATCATTTGGCACCAAGGGAAGAGGGTATAAGGAAATGTGTGTTATTGTCAGACATTTAGTGCAAATGTAAGTATATAGATACTTCAGGTAGTAATATGAATATAACTAGCAGCATTGTATTATTATTATAAAGTATTCTTCTCCTTACAGATACAGTAATATAGTTTGTATGGCTATTTATATAAAGCCATCATGTTCATTTAAACCTCATGCCTGTTGGTTCTAATAGCTTTTTCTCTGTTGGTGTATTGGTCGGATAATTAGACATTAGGACGGGATGTGGTAATCGTAATCTATGAAAATAGTTGGGAATCCATTACAATCACAAGCTTTAGACATTGGTGGAGTGTAGTTATACTCTGTATTCCATATACTGCAGCATGTTATGTTTCTGTGGTGACTCAGATATGCAATGTTAATTTATGTTACAGAAACATTAAACTTATGGCAAGAGCTATACAGAAAATGGTAAAAAAAAAAATATACTAATGGCCTAATTTAACTCTGCATAATGGTGTCTAAAATAAAATCATTGAGATTTTCTCCGCAGGAGGCCTATGATTTCATTTAACAGGGAGACTGAAGGACATTAAGATTCACACCTAACCTTTCACTCCCGTCTCTCCCCTCTCTCCCTCTCTCAAATCAAACAAGCTTTATTGTCATGGCAAAAGAGCATTTCAGTATTGTCAAAGGGTGAATAATAGGGAGTGCGGTCTCTGGAGGGTCTTTCTCTCTCTCTCTCTGGGTATATAACAGGCCATCCTGTGGGTTTTTGACCCCCCCTCCTCTCTGAGTGACATAAGTGAGGGGGTGACTCAAGGCCTGTGTATAGCTAGGCACAGACCTTGAGCCCTCCCCTTCTGGTTCCTTAGAGAGGCAGTGCCAAATGTAGTCAGTCTGTTCCCCTCCTTCCTAAGGAGTGGGAGTGAGAGCCTCTCCTCCCTGCTGGGAGTGAGAGAGGCCAGTCGGGCATCACGGCTGACTGACCATACAAGATCTCAAAGCTCCAGACTCGAAGAGCAAGCACCATCCAGAGGCCTGGGATCCTCTGAGACCTATGCACCGCTGTGAAAGATCTGCAGTGACTGCTCCAATAAAGAACCCTTTGTTACTTTTTACACCTGCCTGGATTTGAGTCAGTGGGCCTGGGTGTATGATATGTGCTTCAGGTGGGACTGCCTCTAGGACTCCTTAGAGCCTAATGAAGCTGGAGGTGCTGAACACCAGAGAACAAACTTAAGATGACACCAAAAGCCTGTCCTGGTCTCCTCACCATCGCAGATGACTCACCTCTCCTGACCCTCACAGGTATGCCGCACCATAACACCAGTAATCGCAAAAAGTATGTCCTAGAGGGTGGGGGTACACATGCTACATTATTTATATTATATAATTAATGATCTTTTTATTTGCTATATGCAATACGGTGGAGGGTTCTTGTTGCCCTTTTCACCCACCATAACTTAAAACTTGATATATATATACAAATAGAACAGTTGGCACTTCTTAAGTGCTGATAAGCTGTAGGTGCTTGCCCCATATGGATAATGTAGACATATGTTACCGTTCCAAGATCTGGTAAATCAAGAGACAGCACTCAATTGTAGAAAACTTCACAAAGTGTATTGGTGAAAATAGTGGTAGATCAAGAAACCCAACGTTTCGGTCCTCCAAAATGGGACCTTCCTCTATCCCCCTGAGGAAGGTCCCATTTTGGAGGACCGAAGTATCCCCCTGAGGAAGGTCCCATTTTGGAGGGCCGAAACGTTGGATTTTCTACAATTGAGTGCTGTCTCTTGTTTTACCAGACCTTGGAACGGTAAAGTATGTCTATATATATATATAAAAGACAACAGCGCAAAGGTAAGGTATGTCTATATATATATATATATATATATATAAAAACACAGAAAAAACAGGCGCACTCATAGCGTAAAATTGTATAACAATAAATTTATGGAGTAAGGGATAAAAATGCACACTCACAAACAAAGCTGACAAAAATGCGTTTTTGAGTACAACTCAGCCCGTTCAGACGCAGGAACCCAAGGAGGAGGACTTCGGTGTGATGTCCGCGGTGTGTCTTGCCACAATAGCCCCTCTAGGTCCTGGCAGGGACCGAAAGCCACGAGGGACGCCGCCTTCCCCTCTCTCCGGTGCTACACAGAGCATACACTGAATAGAGTCTCGCGTGAACTCGATGATGTCAGCGAGGTTTCAGCCAGGGAGAGTTCACAGTGTAAACAGGAACTCAAATGTCTGAATGGCTGGTAGCAAAATGCTAGCAAAGCAGCAGGAGTGCAATAATGTAGATGAGGGCAAATAAAATATATAACCTGGACAGTAGGCTCCACAGCAATCTCTACGCGTTTCGTCTCAAGCGAGACTTCATCAGGAGTATATATATATATAAATAAAAAACTTATTAGCACTAGATATAAATATATATTTCACTAGCTAATTATAGATTAAAAGGCACACAGCACTTTAGCAGCAATTATACAGAAATACATGGATGTGCATAATCATTCCAGGTTTAGGCTGTGTATGTATAATCACTTGGGACTGAAAAGTGTGTAAGATTGTGCCTGTGCAGGTACAGTACCTATGTGTGTGCTGCTGCTGTTGCTGCTGCAGATCTATTCCTCTAATACTCTAACTCAAGTGCCCTCTAGCTGCAATCACTACAGTATGCAGGCTGCTGTCTCAGAGCAGGATTCTTCTTTCACTGAGCATCACAGCTCAATATATTATAGCATGTATCTTTTATCCTGGGGTAGCTCAACTCCATGGCATGCAGTATCTGCAGTCTATTTACAGTATGTGGTATAATAATCATTATATTATAGATAGGCATTTATTATTTTTCTGAGTGAGTGTTCAATGAAACTTTTTTCTCTGTGTTGCAATACTGGACGCATATTTTGGGGCCAATGGATAAAGTGGCACAAACTGCTTTTTTGTTGCCAAACTGGTGCACGGAAATCTCATTGTAAATTGCGTTTGTGTGCGCCTGTGTACTAACCGCACATTTCTCAATCTGTGACATGGCGTGTCAGCTTCGAAAAGGAGTCTTTTGGTGCACAGAAACGGAGTGCACGTGGCGTAAAGAAACAGAGTGTGCGTGGCGTGTGTAAGAAATGGAGTGCGTGTGATGTACAGAAACGGAGAGCACGTGACATACAGAAATTGAGGGCACGTGGCATGCATAAATGGAGTGCGTGTGGCGTTCAGAAATGGAGTGTGAGTGGCGTTCAGAAATGGAGTGCGTGTGGCATACAGAAACGGAGTACGCTTGGTGTACAGAAATGGAGTGCACATGGTGTACAGATATGGAGTGCGCGCAGCTGCAGAAATGGAGTGAGTGTGGCATACAGAAATGGAGTGCACATGGTGTTCAGAAATGAAGTGCGCATGGCATACAGAAATAGAGAGCGCATGGCATGCAGAAAAGGAGAGCGTGTGGCATACAGAAATGAAGTGCGTATATATGTTAATGGGATGTACTAAAAAGAATATTTCTGGCGCCCAGAAAAGGAGAAAGTATCAAAATTGTCCGCCTTTAAAAGTCTGTTTACTGTATATTGTTAGCATAGAATTACAGATGTAGCAGACAATATTAACCTCACATCCACCATTCTTCCAAAACTAAAGCTGTCTCACATTTTAATCTGGTCAGTAACTGTTACATAATTACATAATTGTGCATGCAATGTCTTGTATATAATGTATACCCTGTTCATTTATGTACTGTAACTGTATTTGTAACCATGTATTATTTGTCTTAACTCTATGCCCAGGACATACTTGAAAATGAGAGGTAACTCTCAATGTATTACTTCCTGGTAAAACATTTTATAAATAAAATAAATTAATTAATGCATAAAATAACACGTTAAATAGCATGTGTGTCTTAACCATGGTTTTCAATAGCACAATTGTTAAATAACATGCCAGCAATAATACATTGTGTTAATGAGTGTGTTAACATCTGCTACTGTACATCTGTAAGTATCTCTGAATCAACCAAAAATGTATTTAACGTAGTCCGAATGTTTCATTAGCTAGGTCAACAAAATTATTTTTTTTCACAGCATGGCTATTATATATAATATTACACTAAATCATTTATATTTACTAACACTAGTTAAAAATAAATAAAACAAAAATAATTATGTTCTAATTTAAATTGTGCCAATCAGGTATTTAACATAACACAATGTATCAAAACATATTTCCAACAATTATTAAACGTCACATTTTCTGCATTTTCTGAAGGTTTGTGCTACTTTTTAGGACTAACATTTTGACACACAGTAAAAATTCTAATATGATCTTTGTTCATAAGGCCCCTAGGAGTTTGTGTGGGAAAGCTGGGAAGCTGCAGCATGATTGAAACCCAGGAATGAAATACAGTATTAGCCTTACAACAACAACAAAAAGATCTTGGCAGCAACATGATTCAAAAGTATCAAGAATCCTCAGACGCTTACAAATAATGTGTTTGCCTCCGCAGTCTATTAAAATGCAATGTGATGCAGGATTCTACAAAAGTACCATCTCCATTAAAGCTGCAAACCACGCAATATCCTACGTGTTTTTTTTTGTTTTTTTAAATAAATTAGTTCTGTACTATGAGAAAAAAGCATTATTTTAAAGTCTGAATGACATTTTTAATGTATTATAATGTAACAAGCATTTTTTTGTTTCAATAGCAACCATTTACAATGCCACGTCCCCTTCCTCTTCTGAAAGGCGCAGGCACACACCTTTTTGAGCCCTGCCCTCTCTCTGGATGTGCACCAATTTTATCTAGCGACTGTCTGGTCATATGATCTGCCCCACAGAACTTTGCATCTTTGATCCTCTTCTGCTACACTCACAGCAATTAGTGAACCTCAAGCCGAATCTTCGTTGATTGACCATAGGAGATTGGCAATTTAGCTAATTACTTGTCATTGTGTGTATTGTATTGATGCAGATATTAAATGAAAAAAATTAAAAAAAAAAACGTCAGCTTGGACTACTGCAATATATTGTATTCTAAAAAGCAATGTTTCCATATTGTATGTTACTTTAAATCCTGTCACTGTTTGCCTCTGCTGCACCAAAGGTGTTATTATTTTATTTAGTTACAATATGCAAATGTTATTATCTACATCTCTGCACAAAAATGAACAATGTATATCATATATGAGATGAAAACAATGAAACTAGTATTTTATTTTTTGTATCTGTTGGAAGATTAACACATCCAGATAAAAAGAATGTTAGCAACGTACCAACCAACAACTTAAATGTACATATCTATAAATATTCAATTGGCGATACTCTCAAAGTAAGAGTTGATGAGATGTATAATTTATGCAGTGAAATGATGGGGAAGGTTAATTCTAATGGTTCAAGGCAATAAGGTAATGTATGTGCTGAATGACCCTACAGAACAAGAAGCATATGTTTAAATCCACAATCCCACCAGAAGCCTACTCTATGTGAGTTAAACTCCAATAATGTTAGTATCTTGCTGAATGAGCGTGTCTTGCGTTTCTTCCCCATGATTTTCTAGTATTAAAAAATATGTGGTTTTTGAGCCCTGCCCTCTCTCTGGACGTGTACCAATTTTATCTAGCGACTGTCTGGTCACATGATCTTCCCCACAGAACTTTACATCTTTGATCCTCTTCTGCTGCACTCACAGCAATTAGTGAACCCCAAGCCGGATCTTCGTTGATTGACCACAGGAGAATGGAGCAATCGGCAATTTAGCTATCTGTGGTTATCGTGGTAACCTTTAGGATACACTAGACTCTGGGTGGAGCCTTATTTTAACGTGCATGACACTATTTCATCTTATCTCTTGAATGAAGCATCAGATAAAAAAATAAAGAACAACAACATTGGAAAGAGCAAAAGATCTCTCAGTAAAAAAAGGAATTGCAAACATTGTCTGTCCTCAAATCTAAACACCGCCCCTTTTAAAGTGCTAAGCTGTGCAATCCCACAAGACACTTTCCAGCCCATCTCAAGTGTCATGGAACAAGAATCACATTCCTGCCCGACCCCCCTTCTGCTTGTCAGCTCCTTAAGTTCAGCTGCAGGCATTGGTTCCACATACACACACTGTGCCTGTGTAACATGCAACAATGTTGCATTTCTTGCCCCTGAGCACGTAATCAGTGAACTGCTACTGCAGCTTCTCCAGTCCTCCCAATTAATGGACTCTCCCATGTTCTCCCCTGTCCTTTGCTGACAGTTAGTGCAGTCCCACTCAACCTTTAGTGTGACCCCTGCCCCTCACTTCCTTTTCCACCCTAGATTACAGTGAGTCCAGACCTGTCTGCATCCACCCCTGGTAAGGCCTTTCTCTCTTACCATAGTCTAACCCCATAGAAGCATCCCACATAGAGAAGCACTCTCTACCTACATTACACCTACGAGTTCCTGTGTTTTCTAATCCAGCAATAAAATTAAGAAAGACATTAAGGACTTGTCATGCTTTGGAAGAGGGAGGACATGAGTTGAGCTTACTGGAATCATTCACACATCATTCGTGACCCTGGTTCCAGGAAAGTAAGAGAGAGACCGTGTATTAGAGGTCTACGCAGAAGATATCACTCACAGCCTTCATGCTACAAAGGTGCAGCTCTACACAGCTATACAGCAAACTGCTACAGCTTTCTGCAAAAACAAGCAGCAGTTTAAACAGCACAGTAAAACAAAGACCTGTGTTGGGGAATCACACAGCAGCTACTACTCAAAGACTTTATGCTATACAGAATAGTCCCTGCACACAAGGCAGCAGCTTTGCAAACAGACTGTACACACAAACCTAACTGCCTTTTTCTCTGTCTGAGTCCACCCGCTGCTCAGCCCCACAGTGAGGAGCCTACGGACACCTGTAAGTACAGCTACCCCAACGCTGCACGCTGCAGGACACCGCTCGGCATCATCTGAGACAGACGCCCATCGCTGAAAAGGTAAAAGACCGCACGCCACACGCACTGGCAAAGGCCTACACACACCTACAGCATGGCAGAACTCAGAGCCTCACCAGACATCACGCAGGAAAGCGATCTCTCAGACACAGAGACCGCTGCGCAGCTGCAACAGGCGCAGGCAGGCGCAAGGCCTAAACGGGCAGTCACACTGACACAAAAGGCCCGCGAGAAATATGAGAATGACATTGAAGCGCACCGCGCTAAATTAGAGTTGGCCTGGGAAACCATCACACTTGGGATAGGCAATGTCGCCGGCACCGGTAACTATGTACAACAGCTCGAGCAGGCAATAACCCAATTGAAGATAGACCACTCACGCTACCAAGCACTGTCACAGGAATATTTCACCTATCTAACAAGAGCTAACACGGAAGATAGCATACGAGAGCGCGACCTTCAAAAGGCGATTGACCTAGAACGTAATGGCATCGCGCAAACCGCCATCACGGAAGCCGAGAGTAGGAGAAAAGACCTTTTGCTGGAAACTGCATCGCAGCGCTCAAGCATATCCAGACACTCATCAAGGTCAGCAAGATCAGTGCAATCTCACGCGTCTAGCGCAAGCGCGAGCGCTACCAAGGCGCGAGCCACAGCAGAGGCCGCACGTGCCAGGGCCGAATATAGTCGCAGAGAGGCAGCCGTAAGAACAGAAAGAGCACGCATAGAAGAGGAGGAGCAGAATGCCGCCGCCGCTGCCACTGCCGCCGCTGCCAATGCCGCTGCTAATGCCACCGCCGCTGCTACCGCCGCCGCTGCAAATGCCGCCGCTGCCGCGGCGCGTAAAAAGGCCGAATTGGACGCGGATCTAGAGGCACTTAATCAAGAGAAGGAAGCCGCCGCCGCCATAGCCCAAGCCGAAGTCCTAGAAGCAGCTGCGAGACAGGACGGCGGGGAGCTACCGTACAGACGGATAGCTTCAGAGGATCCAGCCCAACGTACTGAAGACTACGTAAGGAGCCTCTTCAGTGTAAACACCAGCGCACCATCTCAACACGGAGGGAGCGACACCACAGACAACGAAGACTCGCTAGGACCACGAGGAGAAGACGCTGCTCCGTCAATGGCATACGCTGCCTGGGATAGCCACAGCCGCAACAGTGATCCACACGCCAGAGCGCACACGGATGCACCACAACAGGCTCGTAATCCAGGTACACCCACGCGGGAGAAAACAGCCCCTCACACTGGCCAGCAGTCATCACGCGTCCATGCCAAGGAAGAGGCGACCGCACGGACCCTCCCAGCAACTACCTCAGAACGGGGCAAACGCGCCGATGTCTCAGGTCTGACAGACATAGCCAAGTACATGATCCGGCGCGACTTGGTGCACGCAGGACTCATCAGCTTCCACGACCGCCCTGAGAACTACCGGACATGGAAGTTCACGTTCAAAGACGCAATCGACAGCTTGGACTTCTCAGCAAGGGAAGAGCTCAACCTGTTAGTCAAGTTCCTGGGGAACGTATCCAGGGAGCAAGCGCAGAGACTTCGGACGGCAAACGCGCATCAACCCCAAGTAGGTCTTGACCTAGTGTGGGAAAGGCTAGAAGAGTCCTATGGCAGCCCCGAAGCAGTCGAAGATTCACTCTTCAAAAGAATCGAGAGCTTCCCCAAGATCACAACTAAAGACTACTCGAAGTTACGAGATCTTGGAGACCTGCTGCAAGAACTGGAGTTCGCAAGGAAAGACCATTCCTTAATAGGTCTCAACGCCCTAGATTCAGCTCGTGGAGTGAGACCCATCCTGGAGAAGCTACCCTTCAACCTCCAAGAAAGGTGGCTTTTACAAGGTTCCAAATACAAAAGGGAGAAGCAGGTTGTCTTCCCCCCATTCTCATTCTTTGTGAGCTTCATCCGCGAAGCGGCAAGGACAAGGAACGATCCCAGTTTCATCTTAGGTGCGCAAACCACATACAGTGCGAGCAGCCTGAAGAACGAGAGACCAGCGACGAGATATGGTAACCCCCAAACACCCGTCTCGGCCCGCAGGACGGATGTGCCTCCCACGACCCAAACTACTCCCGATCAGTCGGTCGCCGGAGACAAGGAACCAAGGGACCCAAACAGGGAATGTCCCATACACAAGAAGCCACACCCACTCAACAAGTGCTTTGGGTTCAGGATGAAGTCCCTAGAGGAACGCAAGAGGTTACTTGGAGAATTCGGAGTTTGCTTCAAGTGCTGCGGTTCCACGACTCACCTAGCCAGGGACTGTAAGGAAGAGATCAAATGCACAGTGTGCGAGAGTGACAAACACGTGACAGCGTTACACCCAGAGGCGATGACACTCCACCAACTCAAGAACCCATCCTCCATAGCGGAGCATGGCGGGGAGAAAGAAGAAGGAGAGTCAACATCCGTCACATCTCAGCGCACTGAAGTTTGCGGAAAAGAAGGTGACAAAATGTCCTGCTCCAAAATATGCCTTGTCGCAGTGCACCCCCATGGACAACCTGAGAAGGCTATTCGGATGTACGCAATCCTCGACGACCAGAGCAACCGATCACTGGTCAGGTCAGAGTTCTTCGACATGTTTAACATACAAGATGGTGCTTCTCCTTACACTCTCAGAACGTGCGCAGGGCAAATGGAGACCACAGGGAGAAGAGTGAATGGCTACACCATATGCTCAATAGACGGCAAAGTGAACATGCTCCTTCCCACACTCATCGAGTGCAACCACATGGCCACAAACAGGGACGAGATACCCACACCAGACGTGGCACTCCATTACCCCCACCTCACAGGAATAGCCAACCACATCCGGCCGGTGGAACAAGACGCCAAGATCCTGCTGCTGCTCGGTAGGGACATCATGAGGGTACATAAAGTCCGTAAACAGCACAACGGACCCCACAACGCGCCATACGCCCAAAGACTCGACCTAGGATGGGTGATAGTGGGCAACTCGTGCACTAACAAAGAGCACGGGCAAGACTACGTTGATGCCCGCAGAACGGAGGTGACAGAATGTGGACACACATCTCTCTCTGAACCATGTCTTGGCCATCTCCAAGTGACCGAAGGGCCAAGTGAAGAGAAAAGACAAGGTCATACCCCTGAGACCAGCAAAGACACCCTCACACCGATGGGATGCGACAATGGCTTAGGATGCTCAGCAGTCCAGACAGCCAAGGATGATGAGTCGATTCCACCGAAGGAAGAGAGTAACCTCCCAAAGGTGACCGACAAAGGGATCGTCCTAAAAACAACAAACAATCAGACAATGCTCCCGCGAGCAAGGGCACAATTAAGACGTACAGTTGTTCCTCCCCACAGAGTACCAAGCAACAGAGCAACCAATTGCCACGGCTGGCATAGCCGCAAAAGATTGCGCCCCACAGGCGAAGCCACAGTGTCAAAAGGACTGTTCGTTCAAACACGTAAGAGGGGACAATTGCAGAGACATTTCCCAAAAGGATTTACAAGGACAAAAGAGACTGTTCTTCGTCATGTCCAGGGAGAAAACAACCTCCCGATGGCAGTCAACAAAGAAACACAAAAGCATTTCACCAAACTACGCGGAGATGTTCTCGTGCAAGAGAAATGTACCGATGAACTACGGTGCACAGCGTTCCAGACAACAAGGAACGATGACAAACAAACACCATCAAGGGAAGATAGAGGATTCCCGAAGTTAACAGTCAAGGAGCTCTCTAAAGACGGACTAAGCAGTCGGGTGACTCCGCTACCATTCCGTTCACCAAGGAGGCGCTTCCCAAACAATGGAGAACATGCCATCTCTAGGTTCACCTCGCACCTCTGCGGCCTACAAAGGGAACCAGAGACCAACAACAACTTTGTGGTCTTCATCCAGAAGATATTCTTTACCGGCCACGCAAAGTCAGCACCTCTAATGGAGGAAGGCGAAGAATGGCGGTACCTCCAATCACCTGGGGCCTACCACCCTCAGGAACCCGATCAAATCCGGGTAATGTTCAACCCCAGCGCTCAGCTTCAGGGAGTCTCCCTGAACGACGCCCCCTTCATTGGATTACATTCGACAACCAGTTTTCCAGGGACAGTAATCCGCTCCCACAAGGAGCCAAAAGCCCTCTCCTTCTGTCAAACGCCAGGTGATAGAGCAACAGGCTGCCACGGCTGGTATACCTACAAGGGGATACACTCTGTGGGTGAAACTACAGAGACAAAGGGACTGTTCTCTTACAAGACTAAAAGGAAACAGTGCCAGAGACTTTTATACAAAGACATTGTGGTGCAACCAGCAAACCTGGAGCTGTGCATCCACCCTGCATCCTTTGCCAAAGAACCTTGGCCAAGGGACCTTGATACCAGTGATACCGGCCGGTGTCACATCGCTATGTGGACATGGACTCTTGCATTGTTTGAGAATGTGATGTTATCTTTGTTATGCATTGCACATATGTTCCACATATTCCAGTTATATAGTGGTATCTCCAGATACCAGACGGGGAGTGTCATGGAACAAGAATCACATTCCTGCCCGACCCCCCTTCTGCTTGTCAGCTCCTTAAGTTCAGCTGCAGGCATTGGTTCCACATACACACACTGTGCCTGTGTAACATGCAACAATGTTGCATTTCTTGCCCCTGAGCACGTAATCAGTGAACTGCTACTGCAGCTTCTCCAGTCCTCCCAATTAATGGACTCTCCCATGTTCTCCCCTGTCCTTTGCTGACAGTAAGTGCAGTCCCACTCAATCTTTAGTGTGACCCCTGCCCCTCACTTCCTTTTCCACCCTATATTACAGTGAGTCCAGACCTGTCTGCATCCACCCCTGGTAAGGCCTTTCTCTCTTACCATAGTCTAACCCCATAGAAGCATCCCACATAGAGAAGCACTCTCTACCTACATTACACCTACGAGTTCCTGTGTTTTCTAATCCAGCAATAAAATTAAGAAAGACATTAAGGACTTGTCATGCTTTGGAAGAGGGAGGACATGAGTTGAGCTTACTGGAATCATTCACACATCATTCGTGACCCTGGTTCCAGGAAATCAAGTGAATGGGTCATAAGGAGTCTTCTGCTGCTAGAAGGTGTTTTATGGGATAACACTACTTAGCAAATATGGGCCAAAATGTAAAAAAAGAAATGAGGCCTCTTGGCTTTTACCCACTAGTGCTTGTGAACGCTCTAATGCCGATTTGTGCTCACTATAAATTAATTCCCTCTCTCTGTGTGCTCATTTGCAATTTTTTTCCCAGAATCCCTTGCTGCAGTGGAAGCACTGCATGCTTGGGGATAATGGGTAAAAGCAGGGTTGCAGCCATGAATGTGCTCACAAGTGATATTTTAATTTGCCTTCCCTCTCCCTAGAACTCTGCCCCCTTTGCTCGACAAACATATTCTCACATATTACCAACCAGCGTTTCAATACCGAAGGCCTGCCCCTCTACATTCGATTTACTTCGTGTACATCAGTTCCTCTCTTTAATTTCATGGTATAAAAAAATCAATTTCACTTGAAACTGCCAACCCTCCTTTTAAAACAACCACAACTGAAGAAGACTCCCTATCCATATACACCCTCTCTCACTTTTGCATCGGGCTGATTGAATAGCACATAAACAAATGCAAGCTAAAATTTCTCTCCTAGAAGTCCCTTCTCAATACTCTCCAGTCTTGATTAAAAAAAAATCCAATATAACCAGTTATTCCTCTTGAATATTATCAATGATGTATTAACTGTGAATATAAAAGAGCAATTCTCTGTATTCTTTATGCTGGGCCCCTCTTCACTTTAACCCACTACTTCCTACATTTTTCTAGTCCATCTCCTTTTTATCACACCACTCATTCAGTGTTTTCTTCACTGTACATTACTTCTCATTCCATTCCCACAAGGATCTAGAACCTTCAACCTCAGTAATCAAACTAGAAAGGTTGTTTCCATCATCATCCCTGTGCTGATGACATCCATGATAATACGTGTATGTATCTCTGATTCCTCATCTTCCAGAATTAGTGTAAAAATCCTGTTTTTCACAAATGTTGACCTTATTTATTTATTTTTAAACAAAGTTTGATGTGTTTTTCCTTTTACATATGGGGGAGAGAGCGGAAGGGGGGATACCAGATATAAATTATGTATGGTACAGCAGTTGGTTCATTAGACACAGAGGACATTGAGCCGGTGTCTTCAAAGTGGTGGGATGAATGTGCTATGGCATCATGTGCAACTTATACATAGATGAGGTATGGAGGAAATCTGGGGTCATTAATGCATCTCCTCCATGTTTCTCATGTTTTTAGGAACTTAGCACAAGTATCGTTGAGCATGCTTGTTAATTTCTCTATTTGGTAAATGTGCTGTACCAGATATTTGGGGGGGATTTGTGATATGGTTGGTAGAGGCTGTTTTTTCCTGAATTGGGCTATTGCACATCTTGAGGATCGGACGATGAGGGTAATCAGCTTGTTTTGTTGCTTCTTGGACTGGTCTTGGACTGGTTGTTTAAGAAGGGATGCCCATGGGGTTAGGGTTACATTTAGGTCCATGATTTGTTTACAAGTCTTAGGACTTTGGACAAGAGTTTAATGACTTTGGGACATGACCACCACATAGGAATGAATGTGTCTCGTTGTCCACAGACTGGAACATAATGGAGACGAGGTTGGATACATAGTGGCCAGTCTAGTAGGGGTTAGATACCAGTGCATTAGGAGTTTGTATGCATTCTACTTTACAGTTATACATATAGAACTTCTGGAAATTGCTTCAAAGATGTATTTCTAGTCATCTGGTTCTAATACACAGTCTAAATCTGACTTCCACTGTTCAATGTGTCTGGGTTTTTCAATATTGGGGTCATTAAAGAAGCTATTTTACAGTGTTTAGATTTTGACCTTTCAAGTTGCTTTGACATATGCACAAGTCCTCAAAATTCGAATGAGATGAGGCTGGGTGGTATTGTTGGGTAAAGTTTCTGAACTGGAGGAAATTAAAACATTCTAAGTTGGGAAGGCCATAGAGTGAAGAAAATATACCATTTACCTAGAGGTAGTTGATTCCCTCTAGGCCTTTGGAGGCCCAGATCTTATAGCCAACCGGCGTCAGCACAGAGAGGAAGTCAGGGTTCCCGGTGGGGTGTGAGCTTTGAATTTTTAGATGTAAGGCTATGTTTATATTGTCTAAGTTTTCTGAGTTTTAGAGAATGTTTGACAGTTGGGATCGAGGCCTGGGAGTTAACATAGCAGAGGTCGGCTAGCCAGAGTAAGTTGTCAATGTCTAGAGGGGTTAAGATGAGGCCTTCAATTTCAACCCAGATTTTCTGTGTTGTGTCATTATGCCACAAGTTTGGGCTGCTGTGTAGTTTGATGAGAAGCATGGTAGGGGGAGGCCTCCAGCGTGTGAGTGTTAGTATAGTATACTGAGTAAACTCACCCCTCCCCACTTTTTAAGTAGAAGGTTTTTCCATGTTCCTGTGCAGGACAGGTCTATAAAGGCCATTTTCTCTCCACTGCAGAGGTAAATGAGAATTTTCACAGGTAGTGTTAGGACCTGTATACTTATCATGCAGTGACGTGGCTTCAGACTTATAACGCTTTGGCCAAAGGGTATAACTAAATTACCCTTACTCATAAGAATACTAACACTGAATTATTTAACTGTGTATTTTGTCACATTGGATGTAGCATTTGGTATTTTTTGTCTTTTGTTCCCTTAGCTACCATAACCTTTTGCATGTAGCTCTGCACACTTTGCAGACTCCATTTTGTTTGCCCAGTTTTGTTTCCTTTAGTGTAACAATAACGCTGTCAGTTTTTACGTATTTCGGTCTCTGGGTTTCCATTTTACCTCTGAAGGTTCCATGCATCCTGATAGTAGTGAGGGTTTTGAACTCCTGAACATTGGTCATCATGATCTCCTTAGTTTGTGCGAAATGGAATCTTGCTATAACATCACAAGTGGGAGACTCCATCACTGGTTTACGCGTCCGGGCCCTGTGTACGTTGTCCAGCAGGTATTTTTCATCTACTAGGTTTGGCAAGAAGAATATCGGCCATGATGCAAATATTTCCTCCAGGTCTTCAATTGATTCAGGGAGGTTAAGTATTCTTGTATTTTTCCGCCTTCTGTTGTTTTCGTAGTCCTACTGTTTATCAAGGATATCAGTCATCTGAGTCTTGAGCTCATCTATGTCATTCATGAGTGCATTTTATGTAGTGATAACTTCATGTATTGGTCATCCAGATTGCCGGTTCTGGCTCCTAGAGAGGACATTTCAGCCCTCAGCTCAGCTGACTGTATTTCAGAGAGTAGTAGCATTTTAATGTACTGGTATAAGTCTTCAATATGCTTTTTACAAGAGTTCTGGGATCACGGATTGGGCTCCGGCAGTTGACGGTGTGTGGGGGAGATGTCGCCATCTTGAGCAGGAGTCCTTACCCCTTCCTTTTGAGTTTGTTTTGTCCTCTGGGGTATCCTGGTTGGTTTACCAGCTGAGATTGAGTGAATCTGGATGAAGGTGTCTGGTCCTTGGGGTATCTAGCTTGATTTAATCCAAAGTTAAGCAACCATCTTGGTTTTAGCCACGTATGTGCCCTCGTTGACCATATTTTTATGTGTTTCATGAGCTTTTATTTGTGTCAATGACTAATGTCCAGTTACCATTTCCTCATAATTTCCTCCCACTTCCAAAATTTGTCTCAGACCTTATTAGATGACATTCCAAGAAATAATTTCTGTATACAGGTATGCTGTTTTTGTCGTCTTCGTCGTCTTCTTCGTCTTCTTCTTCGTCGTCTTCTTCGTCTTCTTCGTCTTTTTCTTCATCTCCGTCGTCTTCTCCGTTGTCTTCTCCATCGTCTTCTCCATCGTCTTCTCCATCGTCTTCTCCATCGTCGTCTTCTTCTCTTTTATCTAAAGCAGTAGAGCATTGGAGTAAAGGTGGAATCCATACATCAGAACATCCCATCTATTGCCTCCACCCATCCCACACCACTTCCTAACTCTCCTCCTGCCTTTCTGGACTCTTTTTCTGCTATCTCGGAGGAGGATGTGTCACTGCTGATCTCCTCTTCTCCCTCTACCACCTGCCCTCTTGGTCCCATTCCTTCCCATCTCCTAAAACCTCTTGCTCCTTCTATAATCCCTATGCTCACACAGATCTTTAACTCTTCCCTCTACTCTGGTACTGTACTTTTCCATCCTCCTTCAAACATGCAACCGTGATACCATTGCTCAAAAACAGCAAGCTTGACCCTACCTGTCCTAACTATCGACCTGTCTCCCTCCTGCCTTTTGCCTCCAAACTCCTTGAACGTCTTGTATTCTCTCGATTGCTACACTTTCTCAACACATATTCTCTTCTACACCCTCTACAATCTGGCTTGCACACTGTTCACTCTACTGAAACAGCCCTCACTAAAATAACCGACGACCTCCATGCTGCCAAAGACAGAGGTCATTACACTCTGCTCATATTACTCAACCTCTCTGCAGCATTTGACACCGTGGACCACCCTCTTCTCCTCCACATTCTCCATACTTTTGGTATTCGGAACAAAGCTCTATCCTGGATCTCCTCTTACCTCTCCCATCGTACTTTCAGTGTCTCTTTTGCTAACACCTCCTCCACCGATCTCTCTGTGGGGGTACCCCAGGGCTCTGTCCTGGGACCCTGTCTCTTCTCTCTTTACACACTCTCTCTAGGTGACCTAATCACATCTTTTGGATTTAAATATCACCTCTATGCTGACGACACAAAAATTTACCTTTCAACCCCTGACCTTACACCTGCTATACAGACCAAAGTTTCTGAAGGTCTCTCTGGAATATCATCCTGGATGGCCATCCGCCGACTGAAACTTAACATGGCAAAAACAGAGCTGCTTATACTTCCTCCCAAATCTGGCCCTACTACCTCCTTCCACATTACTGTTGAAATATGATCATTCACCCAGTAGCCCAAGCACGCTGCCTAGGGGTCACACTCGACTCCTCTCTCACATTCTCTTCTCACATTCAAAACGTTTCTAAAACTTGTCGCTTTTTCCTCCGCAATATCACAAAAATACACCCTTTCCTCTGTTACTCGTCTGCTAAAACTCTGACTCAGGGCCTCATTTGCTCCCGTCTCGATTACTGCAACCTCCTGCTGTCCGGCCTCCCTGCCTCTCACCTGTCTCCCCTACAATCTATACTAAACGCTGCTGCCAGAATCACTCTACTCTTTCCTATATCTGTCTCCGCGTCTCCCCTCCTGAAATCCCTCTCCTGGCTTCCGATCAAATCCCGCATCTCACACTCAATTCTCCTCCTCACTTTTAAAGCTTTACACTCCTCTGCCCATCCTTACATCTCAGCCTTAATTTCTCACAATGCACCATCCCGACTCTTGCGGTCTTCTCAAGGATGTCTTCTTTCTACCCCCTTTGTATCTAAAGCCCTCTCCCGCCTTAAACCTTTCTCACTGACTGCCCCACACCTCTGGAATGCCCTTCCCCTCAATATCCGACTAGCACTATCCACCTTTAAGACCCACCTTAAGACACATTTGCTTAAAGAAGCATATGAATAGTGTCACGGTAGCTTATGACAAGATATAATGAACACCAAATATCTGGGTTGAACTGAACGAGGCTTAGATATAATAAAATATAATTTATTCCTTAAATAAGGTGAACACAGCAATATAGTACAATTAACAGACAAGAAGATAACACTTACTTAGGGTTGGGGAATGGAGAAGTATCCAATAGCAATTCTCCATCAATCCAGTGACATTCCAGGTGGAATCAGAAGCACAACTCCAGCAATCCAGCACAACTTAAAACTGTAGGGTTGTCCGGAGTTGACCCCCTCTCCCCCCCTCCCCCTCTCCCCCCCTCCCCCCCTCCCCTGTCCGTCGTCTGGTTTGTCTTGTATGTGCTGTCCTTGTCCTGTACTGTGGCAGTTATCGTTGCCTGATGTCTGTTTAAAAAACATTATTGGGGGGAAGTAACACAATGGGATGTGATACAATGTACGATTATGTGACCCCAATAAAGAAAAATTTGAAGTTGAAAAAAAAAAAACTGTAGGGTTGTCACAGTTTATATACCTGTGCAACCCTATTCTTAATTATCTATATCCAATCCCTAACGTGGAGACACAGAGTAACCCATGCCCTCCAGCTAATTAGCTCATGTGTACTGGGACTCTATGGGTAGCCCCATAATTAAATCAGGGGCAACGATCCATTTTACTAAATGAAGTATCTGCATTGTCTGTAGGTGTAGACATAACATGTACAAACCACTCCAGTTTAATGATTCTCCGCCCTCAGGTAACAATTAGACTGGCAGAGTTTGTTGATTAATACTTAATCCCTAGACATTGGGTAACAATCAAGGCAGTTACTTTTTGATCACCGTGCTTAGGCTACTCAGCCGTCTGCTCTTCATGACTTATTAGCCTAGCAAATGGCGTCTGCATTTTCAGAACAGATCCAAAATAAAATACATATACTTTAATATCTACACATATTAATAAGTTCCATTCTGGTGGGCTCAGTGGGTCGACCTTTGCCAGTTTTTAATGCCTACAGTGACTCCACATACTGGCCAAATATGAACTCTCTGCGATCTCCAGAATTGGAGATACAGAAATGCACTTTAAAACATTAATATACATGCTTATAATGAAACATGGGAACAGGGGAACATACATTTTCAAGGTATAATAAGGTGCAAACCTCATCCCTGGACCGCAGTCCAGTTAACCCCTTGTCTCTCTGGTGAGGTCAGGGGATGGCCATATGGGGTGGAACCCCTTTAATACCGGGCCACCCCCTTTCTCCCTCTACAAATATCACTGTGGATAATCCTGGACACATGATACATAAAGCTTGGCCCCCTGCAGACGCACTAACTAGAATTCCCTCCTACTGTCTCTATACGTTCTCCTACCTACCAATTAGATTGTAAGCTCCTCGGAGCAGGGACTCCTCTTCCTTAATGTTACTCTTATGTCTGAAGCACTTATTCCCATGACCTGTTATTTATATTATTTGTTATTTATATTATTACAACATGTATTACTACTGTGAAGCACTATGTATGTTTATGGCGCTTTATAAATAAAGACATACAATACAAGTAAGAATGGCAAACTTTTTAAGAACAACCATATTGTGTAACGCAGCTTTTTTTTTGCATCATAAGACATCTCTCTGTGCTTCACTGCTACCTTCTCCAAATTCCCTTATTAAACACTGTTCAATATAACAGACTTTCTATGAATTATAATATACTTTACAATGTACACATCTCCACATCACCCCCCAAGAAAACAAAACAAAAAAAGTTCACAAATCTATGCATATATAAAATAGAACTATTTTGCGGCACAGAATACTGCAATTACATCCATCACAACAACAATTATTCCTTTAATGCACTCTGATTATTAATGTATATAATTATTAATGCAAAATGGCAGACCAATTAAAACAATGAATTACACGGATCTAAAATGAAACTATAAATCAGCCAGATAGCCTACCAATATGATGTCACCTCTTGTGCTCTTTTATTCACTTCTCTACTCCTAAATGACCGTCGTGGACATTTTGCAGCATTTCTCTTCGAAGGCTCATCAGTATTATAATCTTACTGCCCTTGAAAATGATTGATTATATCACTGAAAGTTAATGTCTGCAGTTCCAACAGTCTCTTACACTTGTAGATCAATTTCCTTTTTCATCAGGCTAGCCTCTCATTAGGATATCTCTCTGTTTCTCATTGGATTCTTTGCAGTTGGTGGCTAGCCACTGAAACTTTACATATACTGTCAACAAGCTTTCGTCTCTGTTTCTGATGTCTTCTAACTGTGTATTTATGTCACTGCTCTGGAAAGTGCAAATGGTCTTGTGACTTGCAAATTGACTTTTACAGTAATGTTTGACAATTAGTTTTTTTTTTGCAAACTTTGAAAACTTTTTTAGCGATAAAGGGAAAAATGTCACCAGGTTCACGAACTTCAGAGAAAAATTTGCACAGAACAACTGCCAAGTGACATCTTCCTCCTTATGCAACTCTTATGACACCATGTAATAACCACTGTTTAATATAAGGGACCTTCTATAAATTAAACTGTTTTATACATTGTACTGTACATATCCCAGCACTAATACCCTTCAACTTTTGAGCATTTAGTGGGGAATTAACAAAGCTTAGATACCGTGTATAGGAGCTCCATTTGTGGTTCAGTAGCTGTCATTGACTTGAATGATAGTTAATTTCTGGATGCGAAACCTGGAATGGAACATTTTCGTCGCAACCAAATGACCACCAGTATCCAGCCGCAGACGGACCCTCCGCTGCAACTGATCCACCACTGCAACCTCTGGTGCTGGCCACCTCTGCGGTAAGGTAAGTTAGCGCTACAGGGGTTAACTTTAGGGGTTTTAGTGGTGAAGGTAGGGGGGTTAACTTAAGGGATTCTAGGGTAAGCGGCTAAGGTTTTTAGGGTAGGGAGTAGCATTAGTATTAGGGGTTAACATTAGGGGGTTTATGGATAAGGGTTATGGTTAGGGACTTACCTTAGCGGCGAAGCAGCCGACGGCCACAGGTGGCGAGGTGAGCTGCGGCCAAGTGCTGGCGGTCATTTGGCCGTGGCAAAATGTCCGCGCCCAAATTTCCTAGACCTTGCGAAACCTTACATTGTTGCTTGGTGAACCCCTCACCCCTCCCCCCCTCAGTAGCACCGACTTCCTTACCTTTCGCTTCATTAGGTTTTTACTAGTTAATATTTAAGTTATTTTTACAACCTTGTATTTCACCCTCTCTTCTAAAAATATACTGTAATAAAAATTTCCCCTTGGGTTCCTCGGTATTCTATATTCTGAAATTCTTCACTTTGTGCTTGTACGTCTCTTGACATCTTTGTGGATTCGTGTTGTTTTATTCTGCGCCTTTATGTTGCCTCCATGTAACGTTGTTACTTTTATGTTGTGGGGTAGGGGATCTTTGTTTTGTTGAATAATAAAGGTATAAAACAGCCTTACATCGATACTGCCTTTATGCAAACATACAGCAGTGCAGAATACAAAAGGATAATGCAAATCAGTGTCTTTGGTCCAATCTTGTTTTCTTTTGATAACTTTTAAGAATATTGCTTTTTTTTTTGTTGCTGGTTTACTCTCTTGCATATTGGAAAGTAACATTCATTTTCACTTGGCAGCAGAAGAAAGCACAAAGGCCGTAAAATCCCCTAATTAAAATGTATGATGCATACATATAAAAAGGACACTAAACTATAAACAAATATTGCTTGCACGTAGCTGACAGTCTTGCTGTAAGAGGTATTTTATCCATTTTTGTGTGCCAGAGAAGTACTGAATGCATATCCATAAAAAGAAAATGAAAGATTAAAGTTTAAAAAATTAATAATTGCGTAGGGTCTCTGCAGACCGACCTTGAGTCGCTTCCTTCCCTGTGTTTTGGACAAAGTTGGTTAACCTCAAAACTAATGTGATAATACAAATACTATAAAAAACGTTGGTTGATGGAACATCAGGCAGAAAGTGTACATTTATGTGTTTTGTTTTATTTCCCAAGGAGTTAAGTGGGTGAATGTTAGTGTTACAAAGCAAGTGACCTGACAAATAAATATATAAAACAATGGCAGTGTAAACAAAATACCTTACACAGACTAAAGATATATTCTACTAATTTGATGTCATAAATTACATGTAGATAAATAATATACTGTATATCTAGTTGACCTTTGTGAACTGATCCTCTATAGTATTCTGTATTATAAGTGCAATGTTTATGTGGTTAGGATTCTTTGGAGTGCCAGAGCATGCACACAATTTATTCGTTCTATGAATTTAAGTTCCCAATAAGGACCAGTTTCTACATTACCTGCTCCCGGGAGTGGTTTATCCAAGTGAGAGACACAGGCGCTAAAGCAGAACTCATACAATTATCTTAAAATTTGGATTAGGAATAATTCACTGAGGATAAATCTCTGTTTTCCCCATGGTGTAACTGTGGTGGGAGGGGGGAACCAAGCTCACAAATACAGGTCAAGCCCGTTTTGGTTACACCTGATCCGTGTATAAGGGTCCAATTTGTTGTGTTTTTCCCTTTCCGGGCATGCCAGAAAGCAGGGATTGCTAGGGTATGAGTTTCAAAGGGGATTTTGCAGAGGAACCGTTGATAGATTGTGCCAAGGAGGTTGGGGTCCAGAGATGTCGGTTCCCCCATAAATGTACCCAGGAGTCATGCCTGATTCTCGGTTACATGTAGGCACATTGTCCCGGTAATACCTCCCCTTGAAAACGCAAGCGTGACTCACCACCAGGGTACCCTGCTTCAGCACATACCAGAAAGGAGAAAGAGGCACCGGGATAAAGCATATATTTCTGTAGCTGAGGGAATCCCTAGGTTAAGGTGGGTACCCTAGCTAGTGCCCAGGTGACCCACAACCGGTATAGGGTTTGTGGGTGCCCCAACCATATATAAGGTTGAGAGGGGACTCTGAGAGTTCAGACTAAGTCCAAGAAAAAGTTTGTGGGGAATAAGTCAGATAGAAATAAAACTACAACATTTTTCCTTTTCTGTCCTCTGTCCCCTAAGACTCAGAAGTGTATAAAATATACTTTATTAAATGTAATGTGCTTTTTACATTCAGAACTGATGTCCAAACAGGATGCCCGAGCTAACCCAAAGGCGCCGGTAAGTCTGCTGGACATCAAAGTTCAAAGCAGCCAGAGGATGCCCAGAGGTGTGAATAGCATTTGGCCAGCATGGGAAAGGCGGAGTACCAGGTCCAGAGATCAATGGCACTGCTCCGGGACTTGCTCTGCCAGACCTAATGGAGCCTGCCCCAGCAGGGATCCTGCCCCATTGGGATACCCAGGGAGAGATGTGGCAGGCTGGCGCATGTCTCTTGGCTATTTTGGATTTCCTGCTGACCCGGCTTTTCTAGCCGACGTGGCTCTGATTGGCTGCTGGGGAATCTTCCCACGCGTTGATTGGCTGCTGAGTTTTGTGAATGAAACTGAGAATACTATAAGAATCAATGAGCCAATCAGATTCGTAGTCTCCAGTAGTAAGAGTGCAGACGGGCTTTTCAAATTCCCTTGTGCGCAAATAGAAGAGCAACCGGCTTCGATTTCAAGCCTGAAAAGCCTGCCTGCCAGAGTCCAAAAGTCCCGACTTTTGCGCCCAAATTCTCAGAAACAATCGTAGTGGACGCGGCTGGGATTTTATGCCGATTTGAGTTCCAGGAGATTTGGAGTAACTCGCGGCCAGAAGGGACCAAGTTCTCAGAAGAGAACGTAGCGGGGGCGTATGGAACTTTATGCCAATTTGGGTTCCAGGAGATTCCGGGCTAAGTCCCGTTCAGGGTAAAACTCTCCCAAAGAGTTCCCTGCACCTAGGAAAGGCTAGTTTTCGACCCCAGTCCCAAAGTAAGTGTGTCTTTTTGTCTATATTTTGTTTATCATTGTGTGTAAGCGAATTATGCTGAATAAATTATAATTCATTTCATTACCTTGTTTTGCTCAATGAATGATCCCGGTAAAAAGGTGATAATAACCTGGTCACCCGTGACATTAACATTGCATTCTGGGGGGTATTTCTAACACATGCACGTAACTGCAAAGTAGACCAATGTAACGCAGATTTGAGGCTGGTGCTTCCATGAATATCAAATACAGCAAAACGTCAGAATATACGGATCTTATGAGATGAAAAGAAAAACGGGCACTGTACATTAAATTAAAGTGTCTGCAAGCGGAACCCAATGGTGATTATATTGATCTCCCCTAAAATGATAGCGTGAGTAAAAGTGTTGCATGTCTTTCAATAGGTTACACATATAAGGGACTATGCTGTAGTATTGTGTGGCAGACCAGGTAATACAATCTGGTTGATACTAGGCCTTCTTTTTGTTGGCTGTAGACCAACCTTTTACATATTGATTTTCCCATCTAAAAATAGGCTTTAAAACAACCCCAGTGTTTGTCAGGGGTTGCCAACTCCAGTCCTCAAGATGAAAGATAGAAGACAGGGCACACAGATTTGAAAATAACAAAAGTATTTATTTAAAGCTAACATAACGTTTCGACCTAGCTGGTCTTTGTCAAGCCACTTACACTTGACAAAGACCAGCTAGGTTGAAACGCTGTGTTAGCTTTAAATAAATACTTTTGTTATTTTCAAATCCGTGTACCCTGTCATCCATCTTTCATCTTGTACCTGGGATTGGGTGCAGCCTTTCGTTCATTGATAGGAGCACCGGTAGCTGTATCTATTTTATTTGCTAGTTGCTTTATTTGGTGTGCAGCACTCATCCATTTTTCGTTTTTTCAACTCCAGTCCTCACCAGCCACCAACAGGTCAGGTTTTCAGGATATCCCTGCTTCAGCACAGGTGGCTCAATCAGTGGCACTGTCTTCGCGGCATGCTCACCTGGTCTGATAATGCAAAAGTGGATGAATCCTAAACCCCCTGAAGTGCAATCTTTCACCAATACTCATACAAAACATTATGTTACATAGCATTATAACAACAGCGGAGCGGATGCCTCTTGAATAACTTTTATCAGTCCTGTTCACCAAGTGAATTTTGAATAATGATATAAAATTTTGTAGCTCCCTTTAAAGAGGATAAGTTGCATTGATCTTTCCTTTGCTAGTCTCCAAAATCCGCTCTTTGAAACAGAATTTAATTACAATTCAAAATGAAATCCTGTACTGCATGAATTCTACTGTAGTTACAGAACATTTAACTTCATCCCACATATGCAACTCTATTCTGTTCCTTTTCTTTTATATTTCACCGAGCAGGGGGTGAAATACAGTGCGGTAAAAACATAATATAGTTACAAATATTAACAGCTTAATACTGATATCAAATGCAATGAGCAGGAGTCTGCAAGAGTGTAAAAGAGAAAGGCCGTGTCTACACAGCACAAGGAACATCTTATTATTTTACTTTATTTCAGAAACGTCACTATTAAAATATTACAAGTTTTGATTTTACTAAATGCTGTGGGGTCTATGCATCAACATAATTTTGGAGCAAAAAACGAGGCATTTTCACTCTGCACCAATGTCTCAAAGTATGTCGCTCCTATTTTGCCCCATCTGTCCCAACTTGCACCTTGGGGAGAGTCAGTAGGAGGAGTTGGGGGGCGTTACATGGTGCACAGATTATAATGTGATGTATCACATTCTGCGTCCCTGCGTCAGATGAAATAAACTGTTTTTATTTATGCTGCTGCTCTGCAAAAAACAGAGTAGTCCATCTCAACACACTTTCCTCTACATTGATCCATAGATCTGTAACATTTCTTAATGTGGTCTCTTAAATCACGAAATGTAGGGTTGATTTTTAATTTATATGATTTAAATGCACACTGAAATATATATATATATATATATATATATATACAGTGGTTGACAAATCACCAAAAAATCTACTCGCCACACAAAAAAATCTACTCGCCACCTATTGTACCAAACGTGTGCTGCTTGGGCCAATATTTACTCGCCCGGGGGTTAAATCCACTCGCCCGGGGCGAGCAAATGTATAGGTTTGTCGAACACTGTATATATATATATATATATATATATATATATATATATATATATATATATACACACTGTTCGACAAACCTATACATTTGCTCGCCCCGGGCGAGTGGATTTAACCCCCGGGCGAGTAAATATTGGCCCAAGCAGCACACGTTTGGTACTAGGTGGCGAGTAGATTTTTTTGTGTGGCGAGTAGATTTTTTGGTGATTTGTCAACCACTGTGTGTGTATATATATATATATATATATATATATATATATATATATATATATGTAACATGGTTAGTCCACCCTGCCTCTCTTTTCCCTCCTGTCACCTAAGTCCTTAGCAGTCTAGGCTGTGACAGGCAAAGTTATATTTGCCGGGCGGCGGCGCGGGTTTCCCGACATTTGATTGGTTCAAGGGCTGTCACATGAGGCGACAGCCCTTGAAAAATCTAATTTTGCCGGCTACCAGTTTTCGCGATGGCGACGTCGCTCCGTCGCATTGTTGCCATTGCGCGCGCTATAAGCGCACGCGGCAGAGGCAATGCATTTTTTTTCCGGGCGACGTCGCATCCCCGTCGCCATAAGCGCAGCCTAAGTGAATAGAATTTCTCGCTATCATAACTAGTAATTCCAACTGAGATAATTATGTTGAAATAAATTCCATTTTAGTCAAGTTAAAATTTGCCTAACAATATTTAGTCTCAGACCAGACATTTTTTACATTTACATCTTTCTCTTATATCCTATAAAACAGTATATTTTCATGGCCCTTTAAATGTATCTAGTCATAGTAAGTTGAATTCTGAAGCTCTTAATTTCAAGCACGGATCACTAACACCTATTGTTTCGTGCCAGTAATTGCTGTGTCTGGCTGTATTCCCCAGCTACGGCAGTGGGTCATTTCTTGGGAGTTTTCCAAGCTCAGCTGATTTTTTTGCCAAATCAGCTATGAATTAATAAGTGCCCTAATGTGCATTATATTGACAGACTGTATATGGTGACAAAATGGTAAATATCCACATTGTATTGTCAATAAGTTGTGCCTCTCTTTGTATTATTTTATTTTTAAGAGCAACAGCAGACAAAATAATTTATGATAAAAACAATTGCATGGCAGCGGATGTCAACTTTTATCCCATTCTAATTGCCATACGGGCTAATTTTAACTGAGTTTTAAAGTATTCCGCTTCCTTGGGTTGCTATAGCAACCATTTACAAAGGCACAGCACTTCCTCTTTTTAAATATTGGGTGCCCTGGGAAGCGGGATATTTGCCGATCAATCACTGAGGGAACGGATCGTTCAACAGCTTAGGTAATTATATTTCCTTAAAGTTAAACAACGTCTATTAAAACAAAAACAAAACAAACAGAAAAATAACGCAAACTGTATTACCGCTTTAAAGCTGCAGACCAAGCAATATCCTACGTGTGTTTTTTTTTTTTTAAATAAATGAATTCTGTACTATGAGAAAATTCTTGTAGCATTTTTTTTTAAACTACAACTCTGAATTACATTTTTAATGTACATATTATAAAGTAACAAACATTTTTTGTTTCTATAGCAACCATTTCTAAAGTCACATCCCCTTCCTCTTCTGAGACAGGCTCTGGTCCACCCCTTATAGAGCCCTGCCATCTCTCTAGCAGTGCACCAATTGTATCTAGTGACTGCCTGGTCACATGATCTTCCCCACAGAACTTTGCATCTCTTGTCCTCTTTTGCTGCACTGACATCCATTTAGTGAACCCCTGGGCCGAATCCTTGCCGATCGATCACAGGAGAACGGATCGATCGGCAACTTAGCTAATTATTTATCATTGCCTGGATTCTATTAGTGCTGATATTACAGGGGAAAAAAAAATGTAAAAAAAAAAAAAAAAATGGCAGCTTGGACTGCTGCTTTAAGTTATATGTCAATGTGGGATTATCTGGTCATCCCTAAAACATGGCCTAGATAAAGGTTTCCTGAGCAGAGATTTGACAAACACTTCAATAAGAGATATATTAATAGACAAATATTGTATTGTCCATTTCTGCACTGCACGAATCTTATACGTTTAAAATAAAAATGTGCAGCATCACTCTCTCATTCAGTGGTTGGAATTCACTGCGTGCAATTTTAGGAGAATTTTAAAAAGCCACTAAAATGTTTGCTAAGTGAACCTTGGCACCTCCATACTGTGTCTCTATTCCAAGATAATGTCTTATTACATCATAACTCATTGTGTTTTCTGCATGTAAAATCGCTTACCATGAATAATTTTGTTTTTAAATTACAGGCTTATTATAGAATTCCCTAAAATGTCCTGAAAAAAAAAGCCTATCTTCAGATGCTGATGCAAACTGCCTAACTAATTGCATTGTATCAAACTACACTGAGACTATAGACAGTGCTGACCAATGTCAAACAACAATTTCATGTTCATGGTCCCAAGGCTCAACAAAGTATCCGGCCGTTCCTCCTTCTCTTACCGTGCACCCCAAAACTGGAACAACCTACCGGAGACTCTCACATCCACCACCAGTTTAAGTTCTTTCAAATCTAAGGATGTCTCAAATTTTAATCTGGTTCGTAACTGTTTCATTCGCCTATAATATATATTTTTTTAACTGTGCATGCAATGTCTTGTATATAATGTATACCCTGTTCATTTATGTAACTGTACTTGTAACCATGTATTATTTGTTTTACTCTGTGCCCAGGACATACTTGAAAACGAGCGGTAACTCTCAATGTGTTACTTCTGGTAAAATATTTTATAAATAAATAAAATTGAGCACAGTATCTTAATATGTGTAACTGAAGCTCCCAATGAGAATGGAACTACATCTGAGACATGTACAGACTCCCCTCTGTGGGTTGTATTTATGAAAGCTGTAAAAGCAAAAACTATACAACAAGCATAATTGTCCAATATTATGCATTATCTAGTCTGAGATGGCTAACTCAAGGGCCACCAACAGGTCAGGTTTTAAGGATATCCCTGCTTCAGCACAGGTTGCTCAACCAGTGGCACAGTCAGGATGGCAGCCACTGAATGAGCCACCCGTGCTGAAGCAGGGATATCCCTAATACCTGGCCTGTTGGTGAACTTTGAGGACTGGTGTCGGCCATCCCTGATCTAGTACATAATTAGAATGAGTCCTATTTTGTAAAATATCATCATGTTGGTTCAAAATCCCCAAACAGGTCGTTTACAGTGCCACAGAAATGACTGTACATTGTTCTTATCAAACATTGTGAACACCATTTCCTTTTTATTTCCCTCCAGTTCCACAGATGTGGCTGGACAATAACCCTAATGACAAATACACAAATCGTACTGTATGTGTGTAGCTATGCCCGTGATGTTATTACACCCGCCAACGCAACGCTCTGCTTCAAAGCTGGTGCATCATTCAGCAAATCAGCCTTGAGTCAGATGTTCATGAGAGCGAAATTATGTGCGTTATTTAAAGCGTTTTTTTTTATTTACATCATTGACACGTTAACGGCTATAAAAACGTTGGCTACATCTGTCGGTTCATTCAAACATGGTCTTCCATGGCTGAATGATATTTATACATTGATGTTAAGCAGCTTGTAAGATAAATCTATTAAAGAATACTTTTTGATAATGGCAAATCAAGACGCAAATTCATTGATTATCATGTATAACATAATAGGTAATGTTGTAGTGTTGACTAAGAGCAATTAAATTTTCATACCACTCAAACGTCTGTGCCTTTAAGGCAAATAACTGTGCATTTGATGGATAAGATGGAAGCACATCTTAATATATAAAATCGAATGATTGGTACTAGCTGTGGTGAATCTGATTGGTCCTCAGCCTCTGGCCAATCAGATTGTGGGTCTGACGTCACCCAACTGCCACTGTCTTCTCCCTCGGCAACACACACACAAACACACACACACACACACACACACACACCTACCTCCCTGGCGATCCAACTCACCTCCCTCACTCCCCGGCGCTCCAACTCACCTCCTCCCCTTCCTCCCCGGCGGCGCTCCACTCACATCACCTCCCCGACGGCGCTCCAATCACATCACCTCCCCGGCGGCGCTCCACTCACATCACCTCCCCGGCGGCGCTCCACTCACATCACCTCCCCGGCGGCGCTCCACTCACATCACCTCCCCGGCGGGGGAACAGGCAGGCTGCAGCTGCCACGCGGCGCCCAAGATGGCGGCGCCCGAAAGGACCCCCTTCCTCCCTCGCGGAGCCAAGTGCCTAAGATGGCGGCGCCCGGAAGTAGAGGTAAGGGGGGGTGGTGTGTGTGTGTGTGTCATTTGGCCCGTCACTGCCGGGGAGTTGCGCTGCCCCCAGGGGGGGTGGTTGTCCCCCTTCTGCCCCATCATGGTGGCTGCCTCCCTGCCACTGGGCACCGCCACTGCTCCCTTCACCTCAGAGACCTCAGGGGCGCCACAGCCGCACCACCCTCTCCCGCCTCCTTACCGCCTGAAACACACCTCGGAGCGCGCACTTCACCCTCGCCGCGCCCTTAACATGCCGGCGGGGGGAGCAGAGCAGTGGCGGCCACAGCGGGGCTGACTGTCCTCACTTCCCCCCCCCCTGTGCCTCACCCCCCCCCATGCCGAAACCCATGCCTCCCCCACCCCGTGCCTCCCACTCCCCGTGCCTCCCACCACCCCCCGTGCCGAAACCCGTGCCTCCCCCCCCACTAACTCACCCACCCAGTCACTAACTCACCCACCCACCCAGTCACTAACTCACCCACCCTGTCACTAACTCATCCACCCAGTCACTAACTCACCCACCCAGTCACTAACTCACCCACCCAATCACTAACTCACCCACCCAGTCACTAACTCACCCACCCTGTCACTAACTCACCCACCCAGTCACTAACTCACCCACCAGTCACTAACTCACCCACCCAGTCACTAACTCACCCACCCAGTCACTAACTCACCCACCCAGTCACTAACTCACCCACCCAGTCACTAACTCACCCACCCAGTCACTAACTCACCCAGTCACTAACTCACCCAGTCACTAACTCACCCAGTCACTAACTCACCCAGTCACTAACTCACCCAGTCACTAACTCACCCAGTCACTAACTCACCCAGTCACTAACTCACCCACCAAGTCACTAACTCACCCACCCAGTCACTAACTCACCCACCCAGTCACTACCTCACTCACCCACCAACCCAGTCACTAACTCACTCACCCACCCAGTCACTAACTCACTCACCCACCCATCCAGTCCCTAACTCACCCACCCACACAGTCACTAACTCACCCACCCACCCAGTCACTAACTCACCCACCCACCCAGTCACTAACTCACTCACCCACACAGTCACTAACTCACCCACTCACCCAGTCACTAACTCACTCACCCATCCAGTCACTAACTCACCCACCCTCCCAGTCACTAACTCACTCACCCACCCAGTCACTAACTCACTCACCCACCCACCCAGTCACTAACTCACCCACCCACCCAGTCACTAACTCACTCACCCACCCAGTCACTAACTTACTCACCCACCCACTAACTCACCCATCCACTAACTCACCCACCCACCCAGTCACTAACTCACCCACCCAGTCACTAACTCACCCACCCAGTCACTAACTCACTCACCCACCCAGTCACTAACTCACTCACCCACCCAGTCACTAACTCACTCACCCACCCAGTCACTCACCCACCCACCAGTCACTAACTCACCCAGTCACTAACTCACTCACCCACTCACTCACCCACCCAGTCACTAACTCACCCACCCACTAACTCACTCACCCACTAACTCACTCACCCACCCACCCAGTCACTAACTCACCTACCCACTCACTAACTCACCCACCCACTCACTAACGCACCCACCAACCCAGTCACTAGCTGAGAGACCCCCTCACTAACTCACTTACCCGCCCTCACTAACTCACCCACCTGCTCACTCACCCGCCCACTCACTAACTGACTAACTCACCCGCCCAGTCACTAACTCACCCACCCAGTCACTAACTCACCCACCCACAGAGAGAGGGCAATGGGGAGCAGAAATAGGGGGTGAGTGGACAGAGAGGGGGAGCGGGACCATTCAATCCCGGGCAACCCTGGGTATATCAACTAGTTATATATATTTTAGCCATGCTTTACAACCTTTTATCAGCTTACGGCAAGGCTATTTTTTTCCCTTCAGTGTACAACACTCAAACTTTTTTGTGGTCAATTAATTCCAAGAAGCCTAGAATATTTCAGAAATTGTTCAAACATCATCATTACAACACAAGGGATGAAAAGGTATACAAGAGTGTAGTGATCATTTCAATAAACAATGAGGGAAGGGGCTCACGGAAAAGTAATGATGGTTCTTTGTGAAAAAGTTTGCTTACTAGAGGCACATGCCTTAAATAATAGAATCAAGGAATGTGATATTAAACTCTAAAATATTTTATATCAACTTGTCCTATCCATTTATTTATTTTCATGACAAAATTCCATACCAAGTCCAGAAATATGTTACTCTGTACCTATTCCCTAACCCCATGGCTGCAATACAGACTATTTCTGATCTCAGATGTTGTCTTGTCCTAGCAAACACTACCATTTTCTGCTGCCATTTGTATTACTGCTCTCACAAAAAAATAGGTGATATGCCACTCGATCTTTCATTCATCGTCAAAAGAGATTATTTAAAAAAACTCGAGTATTGGTTTGTTTAGTGCAGTAAAATACCAAATCATGAATAAACAGTATATGCAGAAGCCCAAGAGAAGTACAAACCAGCAGTATATTTAGGATCAGCCTATTTGTCATTTTAGAATTCTGTATTGTTTTCAACACCATAAATTATGAAACATACATTAAAACAGGTAAAGAGAAAGATACAATGGTAAGGGCTTTCACCATCATTTTTATCCGCATTGCTATAATATCTTGAAGCAGTGCTACATTTGCAGTGGCTTTTACCTTTTACTTTCAGCTTGATAAAAATGTCTTTCTATGGTCAGCATCGGCGCAACAAAGTAGAACTACAGTATCGCCAAGTTATTTCCATGGTGACATTCAAACACTTTAGCGAGGGTAGGACTTTCATTGTAGGTCATAAATAAAACAGGTTAAATTAAGTTGGAGGGTTTCCAAGTTCATCATATTCTGTTCTGTACTGTGCCATAAGTTCAAATTTAAAATGATATAGTGTCACATATGGCACACCTGTGAGAACGTGACCTGCATATGGAACAAGGGTTAATTCCCAGCTCACAAGCTGCCCCACATTTCACCTTCACAAAGGTCCTTCAAATGAACAATAGCTCCCCTAAATCCGTCCCCATATACTGTACCACCTGTAACGAACAGCACACAAGTGAGCACGTGACTTAGAAATGCAACCAGGTCAATACACACGGCTACTCTAGCCAACTCACCATTCCCCTCCTCAGAGGTACCTTCAATGAGTTAATATTAAACCCTTACTCAATTGCAATCATATCTATACGCTTCCACCTCCTAAGAAATTATGCAAATTAATGATGGACAATTTATATCTGCCAGGGTCTCAGGCCCCTGATTAGAATAGAAAAACCTATGCACTTAACACACAAAAATCTGTTGTAGCAAAATCTGTCAGAAAAAGTAAGCACTCTCTCCAGAGCGTGCAACAGTTCAGTCAGACCCCCAAAGCAGCACATTTTAAATGTCTTAATATATATATAAAAATACAGTGCATGGATTACAGAAAAAGGACTACAAAAAGATACAATCACAGTAAATGCAGTTTTTTTTTTTTTTTTTTAAATCACAGGATAAAACATAAAATTGAAATCCCTACACAGTACATTACAGAGGCAGCGGCCGTTATCCGAACATTTCACGATTTGTATTCATGGGCATACCCAGGTCTTCAAACTTTCCCGCGTTAAGACGTGTATTTACTAGTGCTGGCACATTGCTGGATTGGGATAGGTGTGACTGGTGGGATTGGCGGCATTCACGGCAGCATTCACGGAAGAATAACGAGTGAATGCCGCGTGGAATACAGCAGAGTTCACGAAAACGGCTCCGTGAATTGTTCGAATAACGGCCCCTGCGTTTGTACCATATGTCAAGATTTTCTCCCAGAGTGATAACTGCGCAGAAATGAGAATTCACGTGTTTGGTCCAAAACATACCTCTGTTAAAATCTAATTTTCATAATATTTGCTAAATCTTATGTATTCTTTTTTTCCCCCATTGAAACAACATAAAATCACCCTGTCATAAATCAGATGTGAGATGTGAGATTGACAATTGTATGTAAAAATAAAGAAAACTGCTACAAATGACGTTGGCCTCAGTATATAACCGCACTCATAACTTCCCACCTCTAATACTGACACATACGTGAGTCACATCAATAGATCCAGGCGTCATGGCAGACACCTAATCCTAAATTTGAGTGATAAATGGATATCTGTCCTTGGCACCTCTTACCCGTGCTGTGTGTGGTCTTGTTATATGCCACTCTGTGACACGATTACAGATCTGTAACTCTTAGTATGTACAGTAGATGATGTCACATGGACATGATATTCTCAATTTTTAATAAAGTCCTTCAATGAAAACATAAACTGTGTGTCACCTCTCTCTGGAATGTACCAGTAATTATTCACGAACATTGAGGCTTCTTTGAAGCTGGCAGAATAGAAACTGGTTAGCGTTTACGACATTCTCAACAAAACATATATCACGTTTAGTGGGACATCCTTGAAAGCCCCCCCAATTAAATTTTCTTTGAAGCCCCCCCCCCCCCCCAACGCACAGACCCCTTCCCCCCGCACAGACCCAAGAAAGGTCTTGACCTGTCATAAACCCAGAACATTGTATTTTTAAACCCAAATTGTTGCACCATTAACCCTTGAAGGACCAGACATATTGGACAAAAGTCCATACTTGGAACGCAATAGCTGCTGGAGTGGATATACATTTATCATAACCCGCACACTATACGAGGATTTTGTAGGACCCTATTGGTTAATACAATTCTATGGAATGTTGACACTAGTCACTAATTCATGAATTAGAACATTCACTTCAGAGACTCAATTAGCCCTCAAGGCTGACATTCACCTCTCTCCACTGAATGAAACGTTTTCTGTTTTTTATTGTACTTTTTTTTAATGCTAGCGGACTTAGGTTGTCCTTATTTTTATTAAATTGCTTATGATGAACTCTATTTACGCATTAGGAGTGTGTGCACTTTATTTTCTGTTTCACACATATATATATATATATATTTTTTTACACATACAGTATATCTTAAATGTTTCAGATATTTTGAGGGAAACTATTGATAATATGGAAAAACTCATGCACCCGCTATATCTCTAATTAACACTCATCCTGGCCCAGTATACTAGTCTGAACAAAATGACAATTACAGTAGATAATTGCTTATCCTCAAATTCAAGTTCAATTCACAGAATACATGGGCAGTACTGCTTTTCCAAGTTACTCAAATCTCATTTAAAAATTAATTTGTCTGGCCAACCATCAGTTCCTTTAACAAAGCCGTCATCAATGTTTTGACATTACACTTTTCAAGGTATTATTATAATGTATTTGTGAAGCGCCAGCATATTCCGCAGCGTGGTGCAATGGGATACAGAGTAACTGTATATTACATAAACAGTTACATACAAGTGAGGCTAAACACGCACAAACAGATAGAGAGGTAAGGAGGACACTGCTCGTGAGAGCTTACAATGTAGAGGGAATGAGGGACAATGTTGAAACAAGAAGGTAAGGTGGCTGCTTATTGTAGGATAAGGTGTGGCTCAGGTTAGAATATGACCTATTCTGACAGCTGATTTCATTAAGGTTTTGGGGGAGGGGGATGTTACATAGGGTGGAGATTGGTCTCGCCACACAACTGGTCCCAATGGGATTGGAGGGGGAGGGGAGTTAGATATTAGAGTTGTGGGGAGTAGGCTTCCTTGAAAAGATGAGTTTTCAGGGAGTTTTTAAACATTTGAAAGAAGGGGGAGGGTCTGAGGGTGCGTGGCAGGGAATTCCAGAGAGAGGGGGCAGCACGGGGAAATTTTGCAGGTGTGAATGAGAGGAGGTAATAAGGTGGAAGGAAAGGCGGATGTTGTGTGCAGAGTGTAGGGGGTGTGTACTGAAGATATGTGTTTGTGGATGAGGGCTGAGATGTAAGGGGTGGGGGTAAGTGTAGTTGAAACCTTTGTAAGTCATTGCTAAGGTTTAAATGTAATTCTAGATGCATTAGTGTAGGGATATGCGACGTGGAGCAGTAGAAGTGGAGCAGTAAGTGAGGTAGATGAGTCTGGCAGCAGCATTTTGGATGGATTGGAGTTGGGAGAAGCGGACAATGGGAATGCCAACTAGGAGAAGGTTGCAGTAATCGAGGTGGGACATGATGAGTGAGTGGATTAGGATTTTGGTTGCCTCATGAGTGAGAAAAGAGCGTATCTTGGAGATATTTATTTCATAGGTGGAGACGGCAAGACTTTGTGAGGGACTGAATGTGAGGAATAGAGGAGAGATCAGAGTCAAAGATGACCCCTAAAAAGCGGGCTTGAGGTATTGAGGAGATTGGGGTGTTATTGACAGTGAGGGAGTGTGTTGGTGTAGTGGTGACAGTGGATGGGGGAAAGAATATTAATTCTATTTTGGACATGTTTAGCTTCAGGTAGCAGTGAGACATGCAGGAGGAGACATCAGTACAGTATATGTAGGCAGTGACACGCTAACCTTAAGCAATGCTTTTTAACCTTATTCTGCTCCGTACCACTTTAAGAAAGTAATATAATTTCCATTACCAACATTTTGTGTGTGTATATCTTTATTTTGTTTGTTTAAATGTATCACAGTGTATTTGTATACCTCTACTTTATTCCCCTTAGTTTGAGGTAAAACAAAACAAACACACACAAGTACACCACAGATTAGTAAAAGGTGTATCATAAAATTGAATGAAATTTAATAAAGATCACTGTGACCAAAAGACAAAAATCAATAAATAAAATGTACAAAACACAACACATAAAAATACAGATATGAAGCATGTACTATGTATGGTAAATCACACCCTATAAATGCTAAACCAACATAACTTCAGTGAAGTAAAAAACTAGATGAGTTAAAAATACAACCACTGAGGATGTCTAATAACTCCTAGAAGAACAAACCCAATTGAGGGGAACGAAACTAACCGCAAGAAGTGGCAACAGGGGCTCAGTGTGGACACAATACTCTCCGGACACCCGAACACACGGCAGGATAACCTCTCTGCAACCACTTCCTAGGGATCTCGCTCCAGCCAAAGGGAGACTGAGGTAATACATGTTTTCTCTTTATTTCCGCCCTCCACCAAGCAGCTTGAAGTTGAAGAGGACCGTGGTACGACTTTATAGGAACTCCTATTTGTAACATGTTGAGATCCCACAATATAATAAATAACACTGCAAAAAAGTGTGCCAATTTTATTTAACAGATTGATGTTGCAAAATGTGTCACCAGCTCAAGAAAAGCCAGTGTTGGATGGACCGATAACGGACAACAGTATATAATCTTTCATTCAATTTGTGCTACAGTACATGTTCATTTTGCTTCTCTCAGTATGTTGCCTATTGTGTGTGCGTGTATTTATAAAATGGCAAGAAAGTGCTAAATAATACTCTGACATTAGCAAAATTGTTTTATGACAAGGCAACTTGGTACCTATAGAAACAGCACGTACTTACTAATTATGGTACAGTTAGGAACATGAAAATCTTGAAATAGCAGCAAAATAATAGTTTTAAAATGTCGCTAACCCAAAATATAATACTTGCTCTACTTGACATGAAGTAATGTTCTTATCCTGTATGTCCTTGGATAACTTCACAAATCCAAAATCACTGGAGTGATTTTTAGCTATTGGGGAGGTTCCTTCCTTTCTCTTTGCTTTTTCATGGAGGACAAAATGAATAGCTGTGCCATTTCATTAATCATTATTATGACTGAATGAACAGACCCAAACAAGTGCCTTTCCTGTTTTCTACTGTATTTTGTCTTCAGGTGTCAAAACAATAGAATTAAACTCCAAAATAGAGATATTTCTGGAAAATGTCAAGGTGTTGAGCTCCCAAACTGCTAGGTATTGCACATGGGGTGCGTATTGTACACAGAAGTCCGTAAAATCGGGTCTACTAATTTAATGTTAGCTAAATAGATAACATCCGTTAGTTTCCCAGAGTTTAATGGGTATCCACAAAGTAAAATATATGCAAAAACAACAGCGATTAGTGACCTCATTAGCAGAGCCTTAACGCCAGGTGAAGTTAGCACTGCCTTGCGTTAGCTTCAAATAACATGGCATGGAGAACCCTGAATAGGTGTTTAAGAAAAAAGAGAAGTCAGGAGAGGAAAACAGCCCTGTATATAACAATATGATAGTTCGATCATACCTAGCTGTGGTGTGACACTTATCCAGACCCTGTACAAGACTTATTTCAGGGTGTGGGTGGGAGTAATGCCCCATTTAGCTCTGACCTAACGTTATGTTAAATACCTGCGGTAACTATAACATAGATCTGTGGATATGCGCTGTGACAGGGAATGCCTCCTTTGCATATAATTAGCATTAGCGTTCGTTATATTAATGCAAGGTACGGCTCAAAACAGCACCTAATGCAGGGGAGCGCAAACTTTTTTCCCTGCGCCCCCGCCCCCCTGCCGGCAGATCCCCTCTCTCTGCGCCCCCCCCCCCCTTACTTTGGCTCCAGCGTCATGACGTCCCGTTGCCATGGCAATGTGACATCACATAACCTCGCGGCGTCATTTGATGCCATGTTGCCATGACGACGCGTCTAAGAAGCCGCCGGAGCCAAGGTAATTGAGGTTTACAGAGGCCTTTGCCGCTTCCCCAGCACTTAATTTAGGTGCCTTTGGGAAGCGCGCAGGGCCTCTGTAAACCCTGTGCCCCTCGCAGTCAGTCTCAGGACACTCTGGGGGACACCCCCCCCCCCAGTTTGCACACCGCTGACTTAATGCATCGTTTCGGAGCTTTGAAGATCCCCGTTAGCACTTAATGCGAAAAAACTGGTTAGCTTCTTGTTAAGTTAATAACGGAGCTTTGAGGACGCACCCCATAGAAGGAACAAGTGTACACTGCAGTGTAAGGAGAAGGGGGGGAAGTCAATTCCAGATGTTGTCCGTACTCCATCTATGTAAAACTTAATTCTTACACAGGGCCATGTAAATCCGAAGTATATTACAGTGTATGTTATAAAAGGGGTCAAAAAGCAGGAAAAGGCACCTAAAACCGGAGTGCAAATATAGTGTGCACGTGTAAAAATACAATCTAACCTTGTACAGACTGGGTGAGAATTTAATGATTCCGTAAAAAAATGCAGTTAAAACTTTCCTTTCTGCTTTTAAGCAAATTCCAAATAACTCTTCCAGCTTCTTTCGACAAAAAAAAAAAAAAACCAATAGCATGTGAATGAGAGTTCAAGGATGACATAAAGATGTGGATTTACCTTTTTATGGGAATCCTTCACTATGTGTATATTGCTTAATGGGCTATCCTGAATTAAATTGAATCTATGAGGGATTTTTTTTTATATATACTTTTCTTCTTTTTTTTTTCTCCCTAAATGGAAAAAATGCTACTTTCATAAAAAAAAAAGAAATGTAGAATCTTTTAGCCAATCCCTAATAGATTCATGAATATCAGATGTTTATAGATATGAAAATTGCACTCTAGCAGGCTCTACATTTTAAATCTTTTCTTATTCACTCATTTAGTTTAACATTTAGTGTAATTTGAAATGTTACAGTGCCTTTACAGTTTGTAATGAAATAAAAAACATTACTGTGACTCACATAAAATAGTTGCACTTTTATGTGCTTTGTTACAGTTTTGTGTGGACTTAAATATTCTGTATATATAAAGGAAGGCATTTGGAAGACAACATACTTCCAAGGGTGAGACATTGCTATAGCTTAGTAAGCTGCTAATGATGTACTACTGCCCAGCACATGGAAATAATTACACAGGCTCTCTAAGGGGATGATTCACTATGGTCCATTGTGGGCTAATGCACTATCCTTAACTCCCATTCAAGTCAACAGCAGTTAAGTGGTGGATCTGGTGCGTTATCATGCAACAGACCTTAGTAAACAAACCCCCAAATGTGTACTGTAATTGGAACATCTTAACCTTTACAGTGCCGGGGGAGTTGGGTTACGTGTCATGTGATCGGTCCTAAGTTCATCACATGAATGGCGCCCGGATGCCAGAAACGGAAGTATAGGTTACGGTTTGGAAAAGGCTTACTGCTCCGTCTAAATGGTCAGCCCGCGCTGCCTCTAGATTTAAAGCCCAGATTAACTAAATGGTAGTCAGCCTAGTTATACGTGCAATATGGCACAGCACTACTTAGTAAAGCCAGCCCCAAATGAATTAAAGGGGCTTTGACATATGTGAGCAAGACCGTGGTGCAACACATTATAAGGCTGCGCATATAGTGCCAGCGACGTCGCGTCAAAATAAATAGATTGCCGCCATCACGTGTGCTTATAGTAAGCGCGACGGAGCGACGGCTTGGTCGCGATCGCTGGAAGTCATCTCAATCTGATTTTTCCTGCGACCGCAGCATGACGTCCCCGTCGCTATAAGCGTAGCCTAAGAATGCAATCAGTGACAATATTAAGGCTACAGAATGTATTTCAACAATTTGGCTGGTACTTGTTAAAATTGAAACCATCCAGTTATAATATGCTTACCAACTATGCTCACGATAAGTATTAAAACACCCATTCTAATGGGGCATAACATCTCCTAATATATGTTCTGACCCACAGTATTTCTTTTCTATCCTATATTACAAAATGTTTGTGTGATCCCATAATGCATTTTTGGCACAGCACTCCTCCTGACAGAGCAGACTATTTATTGCCAACACTGAAATAACTTACCCAAGGTTAGAGAGAAAGTCAGTGTTATTGCCAAGCACCAAATGCTGATTGAAAGGCTTACTTCAACTGACTTCATAGGGCAAAGAAGGTGTTTGCTTGTGACACTCTGGAACAATGTTGCATAACAGTTGCAGATTCGTTTTGTGAGGTTTTAACTTGATGGGCTAACCCAGGGGCCTGAAAACTGAGGGGTGCTAGATTTTCTGGGGGGGGGGGGGGGGCGCAGCAGTTATAGAGGTTCCGCGCTCTACCCCCAGGCATATAAATTGAATGCCGGGGGACCAAGCTAGACCTTTATAACCACCACCTTTCCTTCCAGCGACATGTCGTCATGGTAACCCGGCGTCAAATGACACCGCTGGGTCACGTGGCGTCACATTACCAACGTGATGTGACATGACCCTACGCACCATTTGACGCTGGACCGAGCGGGGGGGGGGGGGGCGCGAGGCGCAGAGGTGAGTAGGCAGGGGTGTGCACGGGGAAACGTTTGCACACCCCCGGGCTAACCAACATACAACAGAAATATATTTGAAAAACACTTCCATATACTGTACGTAAAAGGGAAACGTCATTAGCATGTCTTGCAGGTCCCTGTAACAGTTATGGGATTAAAGGAATTAAACTGATTTTGCGAACAAAGTGCATTTTACTGAAGCACCAAATGTGACCTATAGTGTTCACTAAGCTGAAATAATGCGAGCAAAATTCTATGGGAAGGCTCCATTCTACTCTAGCAGAGGAAGGATACGTGCGCAAGAGATGTTCAAAGCTTTCTTCTAGTTGCAGATGGAGAGTGGCGAAAGTGTAAAAATCCCAGCCGCAAAACCTACGGCTGCTTCTTGAACAAATATTGATTGACACAGATATTCGGAGGTGGTTTGGACAGTTAAAACTTGAGAGAACACGTGGAGAGACATTGGTGCTCGAAAAGGAGTACACCCGAGATACCTGAGAGATAAACTAATGGATATGCAAAGTGTATTTTAATGACTCATATTAGCATATCTCACAGGTTTCCTCTTTCCGCACAAGTGTCTCCATGTGCGGTTTGATTGGAGGTTTTATTCTCTCTCTCAAATTTGCAGGCATTTTAATTAATGATTACGAGCCTTATATCTGGGTTTTGCTGGTGAGTCACTTGTGAGTTGTGACTGAGCTGCGATTCATTGGTGAAACAGTGACTTGATGGAGGAAACTTTTAGGTCTTTGAAGATCTGCGAACTGTTTCAGCAGGAATGGATTTTGGTTAAAAAAAAATGCAAATAAAGTTTTGCAAATGCATTTTAGGTTTTGTGATAAAAGGTGGACAGTGATATTTGTAAAATCATTGCGACAAATGGTCCCCCTTCTGACACATAGTTTACTCCATGCCACACTCCCCCCTCCACCCAATAAAGTGTGAATTAAAACAGTATTATTTAACCTGTTTTTGGTTAAGGAACCATATAATTATATTGTAAAATTCTGCGAAACCCCAGCCCTCTCTAATAGCATGTCTGGGATCAGATGCATTGTAAGGAACCCCAACCCTCTCTAATAGCATGTCTGGGATCAGATGCATTGTAAGGAACCCCAACCCTCTCTAATAGCATGTCTGGGATCAGATGCATTGTAAAGAACCCCAACACTATCTAATAACAAAAGCGCCTTGCAGGTGTGAAACATGTAGGAGGTGTCCATGGAGATTGCTGTTTGTCCAAATAAAACCCTTTTTTTAACTTACCTGAGTGCTGCTTACATTGGATTCTGCCGTTCAGTTGCTGCTCCGGATATTCTTTCTTTTAAATACTTCAATAATAATAATAATATTTACTTGGTTATTTAGTTAAACCCCTTGGACAAAGCGTCGTAAGCCTGCACACCACGCCAAGGTATAACCAAAATGAATGCAGGTCCTACAGTACACTGTGAACCCTTCCTTTTACCTCTGTCTGAGGGGAAGCAACCACAGTGAGTCTTGTCCATTCAACAAAATGCTAGAACCTCCCAAGTTAAAAAGTTGGGGAGGGGTGAGCTCAGGGAGGGGGGGGGGGGGCACTTACCTCCAAGCAAATGATGCCATTGTTTCATATGTTAAGATATGTTTAACGGCTTTTCATATTGAGGCCTGATTATCACTTTATCCAAAGCAGAAAACGGATAAGACAATATAGGTAATAAAGTTAAATATATGCATATAACAATACCAAAAAAAGAAATATAAATCTAAAAATTAAATTGGACACACGCAATTCAAAAATAATTTAATCAAAGCAGTAGTCTGGATCCTAAAACAGCCAGTCTTGTGTCTCTTATCTTCTTATAACTCAACTCTAGCTTGATTCTTCATATTTGTTTATTTGGGTAATATAAACTACTCTAACATACCAGAGAAAATAAGGACAGGGGCTATTGGCGAACCCACAACTCCCCAGCTCCCTACATAACACAGATCTACCGCTCACCAGCTTTTAAATATGCCATTGATTACACTTATCTGCTCATAATGAATTCATTGCAAGTTGTAATTGTACATCTGGTAAATTTTGTTTACTAGTAGGCGCAGAGATACAAAGCCGGCTTGCATCCAACCCGAACCCACCATCTGTTAAGGAGTGCCAGAGAAGTGGCACAGGGAGAGGTACATACAGAGATCACCATGTTAAAACCTGCTGAGTGTTTGGGGATGGTTAACTATGGCCAGCAGCCATCATTCTCAGCTGTACACTAAAAGCAAAGCTTACTGTGCCCTTGGTTCTATTGTTTGTTCTTTTAACAATTACTTGGCGAAACAAATCGCTAGCTATGGAAATTGAATTGTGCTTGAAAATATCCCACATGCGTAATTCTGTTTAGGAGCACATTCTATTATCATTGGGCTACAAAGCTTCAAATATCACACTGTTCAACCATTGAAAAACATGCTTAATGTTTGCAGAGGCGATTTTACAATATCAATTCACTTTTAAATGAAAGGCAATTTTGAATCGTGCACTGCTATGAAAAAGTTCACTGCCTATTCCATCATTCTAGGATTTTGATACAAAGCTCAATGACATGTACCAGTGTGCATTAGAATAAGCTAGTGTGGGACTTCATTAATAGAAGCCTCCTAGCAATTAATGGCTACACTTGTTTAGGATTATAATTCTTGTGATTATTGTGCAGTCATTCTGCGTGAAAAGAAAGTACTTGGTGCCTTTGTTTCTCTCCATAAAATTATTTTGTCCTTCACTCCCACGTGGAACGTATTTTTGGCGAGCATTGAATTTATGCCAGCAACGGTGATATAAATCTTACCTCGGAAAATGAAGCCTGATGGGAAAAAATCCCACACATGGCCCTTAAGAAATTAGTTATATACAAGCTTTGGGAAGGCAAGCACAAGAGTGGGTTTAAAATATCATCTTAACACCATATTAATGGGAATCTGGGTTGTACTAGGGTTTTGTGTTTGCCTTCCTTTGTATCAGCAATATTAAGTATTTAATATTAAGTAATTGGTTTTTTTTAAACCTCAGCTACTATTTTAGATTATGTTCCTTTTGTTTTTAAAATGATTTATTTATTTATAAAAACATGTTTTACCATGAAGTAATACATTGAGAGTTACCTCTCGTTTTCATGTATGTCCTGGGCATAGAGTTAAAATGACAAATAATACATGGTTACAAATAAAGTTACGTAAATGAACAGGGTATACATTATGTACAATACATTGCATGCACAGTTAAAGAAGATGTATATTATAGGCTTATGAAACAGTTACAGACCAGATTAAAATGTGAGACTTAGCTTCGAAAGAACTTAAACTGGTGGTGGATGTGAGAGTAGGTTGTTCCAGTTTTGGGTGCACGGTAAGATGGAAGATGGTATTGGTGGAAGTAGGATTATGTGATATACATGTAAACACCTAAACTATTAATTTTTCCTCTTGCTAGGAAGATATTTTGTTCTGTGTCTTCCCCCTTTTCATACAATTGACATTCACATAATCATAAAAACCTAAAACGATACAAAGTAAATAAAATCATAAGCAAGAAACACTGGAGGTAAATTATGCCCTTCATGTGTGAACTTTCTGAAGTAAATAGAACACATATTAATTTGTTTTGTATTCCAAAACATATTTTTTTTAAATATATTTTGGTACAAAATGTATTTCAACAATTGCCACCTTTCCTACTCCATAAAATCTTATTTCCCATGACGCAAACTTGTGAGAAGTGATTACACTACATTATAATATTAAACCTAATATCCCAAAGGCACCGTCAGCTGCAATTTGCAATTATGTATTATCTCAAAAAGAAGAACCTCCATAAAAAAATATTTATATTATTGTAAAGACAGCAGGATAAATGAGATTTGTCCTTAAATAACATGGTGGTTTAAACTGTAAATTCAGCTATTTGGTATACTGTATCAGGAAACACAATAATAATTTGAAGGTGTAAATTGAGTGGTAGAAGTGACGTATTCTAGGTCAAAACCCATCTATTTTACTTCTAAAGGGAAAACAGGAGTGGATTAAAAAATAACACATTCACAGTGCAATTTTACAAATGCCTAAAGCCGTTTTATAACACATTGTACACAGGTACATTTCTTAATAAGTCCCTTTTTTTCTTCTACTTTAAATGTGATTCTCAAGAAATTCATATTCCAAATTCTGCACATTTTTATTACTATTTTTATTCAAATATCTGTTCTTACCTATATGACTGAAAATCAGTATATATGCGTCTCTCATTGTTATTGAGAGAAATACTCAATTATCATATTTAATAAATATCAACATATTTAAAAAAACAAAAAAAACAGTTTCTTACAAAAATAAAAGAAGCAGCAGTTTGAACGGGAAACGTATGAACTTGCAATGCAACTAAACACGTCACAACAGTGGCCGGCAAATCCCAACTCATCAAGTTCAGCAACAAATAAGGGGACAAGCCATTTCAAATGACCAATTGTGGTACCCAACACTGTTATTATTATTGCAGTATTATTAGCTCCTCACCTCTACCACATGCAGCACAGCATCTGAGATCTGACTCCAAAAGACTGTTCATGGTCCCAAGGCTCAACAAAGTATCCGGACGCTCCTCTTTCTCTTACCATGCACCTCCAAACTGGAACAACCTACCGGAGACTGTCACATCCACCACCCGTTTAATTTCTTTCAAAACTAAGGCTTTCTCACATTTTAATTTGGTCAGTAACTGTTACATACGCCTATAATATGTATTATCTTTAACTGTGCATGCAATGTCTACCTGTAATCCGTAGTGAGGTGCCGCTTCAGCCTGAGTTGGAGTTGTTAACACCTAACGTGTTTCGTTATGTCAATGCAACTTTGTCATAGTATAAGGCTGTCTAGGATCTGCCCCCATATTTATATCTAAAACAAAACCAGTTGATGCGAAAATAAGCATCATGGCGATTCATGGTAGTCCTGAGGGTTATGCTACAATGCCAGAATGTATAACTAAAGGATGATATTAGCCACCTGCTACAACTCTTTTCCAGAGTATCATTCATGATGTTTGTTAATTCACATTGATTGTATATTATCTTCTGAGATATTTACATTATATGAATTTCCACTTGTTAGCCTCATTTTTAATTACGTTTTCATATCTATATTTAGTGGTATTTTATAAATGTATTAGTATCTTGTTTATTATATTTAATATGCATGTTGTGCTTTAATTTTATTTCCATGTTGTGCATTATTATTAAGGCGGCTTTGGATATTGCCCTATACATTCTGGCATTGTAGCATAACCATCAAAATTACATTGAATCGTCATGATGCTAATTTTAACTTGATCAGTTAATCATCAGCTGGATTTTTTTTTTAGATATAAATATGGGCAGATCCAAGACAGCCTTAGCCTCTGACGAAGTTGCATAGAAGCAACGAAGCGTGTTAGGTGTAACACAACTCCAACTCAGGCTGAAGCGGCACCTCACCACGGATTAGATCCCAATCAAAGACAGACCGGATCACCACTAAAGACGCACGTGGAAGAGAGGAGGGAATCCCCAGCCAGGGATATATATTGCCGGAGAACAACATTTTAAGTGTACCATCTCTACTTCCGGTTTCCCGCTCTCGGGAGAAGTTCCACACTGCGGATCCGACATTAGGGAGATCGTGGGGTTCCAAGTGTACGGAATCGGGAACACGTCCCCTGCAACGTGTTCCCTCTTTACTTATTGCTCCACGTGCCTCCATGCCGCTTACAGAGCACACGCGCACGCAGAGGCTTTCTGCAAGCAACACAGAGCTTGGTCCTGCCACCCGCTCACGTCACGAGTCACTCATGCGCAGGGCACTCACGTGATGATCATGTTCCGCTCCCCAGCTGTGTGGCAAGATTTATGATACTGTTAACTCTGCTCACCTGTCTCCTGCATCCTCTGTCCAATCACAGCTCCCGCAGGGGCCGCGTCTCCGCTCCGCCTCTCGCACTAATTGCTCCAGCCTTGCTACGTAAACCCTGCATGCTCAGTCACGCATTGCTGAGCATAACCTGTTGTAGCCTTGTGTTCCGTCGTTCTGTTTTGTCCTGCCTTGTGCCTTGCTGTTTTCTTGCTTCCTTTTGATATCAAGTGTACCGACCGACTTGACTATTGGACCCTCTCTGGATAACGACCCCGGCTTGCCTCTGACTACCCATACTTCTCCAACCCTGATCATGGCTATTGGACACTCTACTACCCCACAGGCTCCAACCTCTGACCACGGCACAACGGACATCGACTACACTGCTAGCTCCTGCCCATGACCTCGGTAAGTATCTGGACTAACCCAATCTCTCCAACCCAGACCCGGCTACATTGACAATCCACTTTCCAGGCATGCCTCCGCTGCTGTGGGTGCGCAGTGTTACACTTTTCCACCTCAGTACTGGGGTCCCGCCTTGTTCGTGGTGAGTACAAGCGTTACACCAAGCAGCTGAGATGGAGATTGAGTATTGCACTCATAAATGCAGTTTAATATTCATTGTTTGTGGGTTTAACCATTGTGAAATTTGACTTTTTTATTAAAATTGTTCAAGCAATATTCCACTAGGAGAGTGTACCTTCTCTCTCTTTTTTTTCTCCCTTTCAAAGATATACATACATATTGTAGAAGATGGCGTTACTAGAACTGTATTTGCTCATATGAAAACAAAATAACAGTTTGCAGAAACTGTCCATTGAAAAAATACAACCTAGAGAGCATGGCGTCTATGTATTCTGTCACTTTTACCAGCTGGACTGTTAGACTGGCCCATTGTAATGAATCACTTGTTTCAGAAATACATCATTTTAGAGCCTTCTCTACTTAGCTGGTCTCTGAAATTTGGAAACTATAACTGTAGCATCCGTAATGACAAACCAGATGTATTTGCTTATTACCACTTATCATTAACGTGCCTATAATTATATAAAATGTTTCCATTCCACTTTTGACAGTTGTACTTATCTTTTTGAAAGTAGTCATTTTGCAGAAAGGGCTGTTTCCATGAGCTAAACAACATAATAACCGTTGGTCTAAAAATGAATTAAGCAAATCCAATGATTCATTTTCTAACATTAGAGCTTTATTGCAGTGCTTACTTCCTTTATAACTCCACGCAGATAACTCATTTCAGAAAGACTTACAGGAAAACTATTGTAAAAATAGTATCACCGAAGTCTAAATCAGTCAGCACTCCAGCTGTCTCATATAATTACACACCTACACTTAGTTACATTTAAATCTTCACTTATACTTTGTTATATTTGAACAATTGTTGTACAAGAATAAAAAGGATAACATATACACGGAAGGTTTATGGAAAGGCTTGATGAGATATGTACATTATAAAAGGCAAATAATGAAATTATTGTCATCAAATACCCCAAAAGAGTCATTCCCTCCACTCTTCCACTTGCGTCTTTAGTGGGGATCCGTTCCGTCAATGTTGAGGCATTAACTGTGATACTACCCCAGAATCTCCCAGAAGTTCCCAGGTAAGTGTTCTAATATGAGGCTGCATCTGTAACTTTAGGTTAAAAACTTCACTGGTTTTCAGACATTATTAGACCCCTGCATTCAGGTTTCCCCAACCATGAGGTTTGTCGATGGATAGCTTTTTTGCCAGCCTTTCTCCACTGCTGAGGACAGAACTAGAACCTTTCTTCCTGTAATTCCCTGCAGTCCCACCCAGGTCTCTTTCCCAAGCCATGCCAATTAGAAGTCTCTATGGGCCCCTGATACTGGGAGACTTGCCCTAAATCAGAAAACAAATAAAGTTGCTACCTTTTTACAGGGCTGGGAGAGCACAGGAGTCCCCTCCTCTTGTTCCTCCTGGGATCTGAAGAAAAATATCCTGGACCCAAACATTTATAACCTTTGTCCCCACCCCTGTTGATGGGCAGTACAAGATAAGGTTACTTTAACTAAATCATGCCCTAAATGGTTCATTTTTTCAGTACCTTCTAGAAGGAAATAACTGACCAATGACTGAGCTAAGAAACTTGCAACATAGGGCTGCAGCCCCGCTAGTGCTGACCGCGCTCATGCTTGAGAGCGGTGTCGTGACCAGCTCTCCAAGTATGAGCGCCGGGTGTCCTTGCTATTTCGCAAGCGCGCCGGGGGGGGGCGTTGCGGGTAAGTTGAGCGCGCTCGAAAGTACATTTTTTTGTTTACCCAAGCACCAAGCGTGGGTGAGCGTGCGTGCGACGTGCGCACCGCATGAGCAGGGACTTACATATATAGCTATATGGAAGTAAAAGCGGTAAGTGCCACCCGCTCAGTGCTAGTGGGGACACAGCCTAAGATTGGTTACTTCAAATAAGTTACATGAAATTGGTTACAACTTGGGTCTGTGAAGGAAGTAACCCCTTAACTCCCTGTAGGGATCAGAACTCAATAAGAAAACTTTTAGCGTACCCCCCAGGGGAAAAGGGATATTTAGGTAGAAGCAGAGCGGAGAGGGAAGGGAGAGATGGAATCTCACTTGGATAGCATCTACCTTGCCTTTAAAGTAGTCAACAAAGGCTTGAGGAGAAATGAAGGAAGGATGGGATATGAGAGAAGAAGGTCAAAGGAGAAAAGACAGCGTGAATTGGATTTTTGAGTGATGATGGTTGAGGAAAGTAGTGTTCTTTGTTTTTAGAAAGAGCAGAGTTAAAACCGACAATGTGTAATTTATAGTGTATAGCCTCAAACTTATACCCATAGGATAAAATCCACAAATATTTTCATGGTCTGATTGAGTCTTTCTAACAGTCAGCCAAATGCAGAATTATTCATTTATAATTGAGGATGGAGTTGTAAGGACACTAAAAAAGAGAGCAGGAAAATGAAAGGTAGTTCCTGACCAAGGGAATACAAATATGGGGGATGTATAAGATCTCTCCAATCAGAGTGTGAGATTTCCTCCATACGCATTCAGAGGAGCAAAGGCACGTGCAAAGGGAGCGTGTTTGGGATTTTAGCCAAGGGCGTGGGTTAGAGGGATGGCTGTGCCGGAGCTTAGAAGGGCATATATATCAAGAGAGGAGGAGAGGATAGAGTTGTAAGAATTGGCAAGATTGTCAGGTTCAGATGAAGGTGAGAGAGGAGAGGTTAGAGTTTAGGGTAGACATCAAATCACAGGGGTCAATGGAGCGAAGTAGCGAGAAAAACAGGCAGGAGGGATGAATGGTGATGAATTGACCTACTGTACAGTAACGGCAAAACAGAAGCCCTTCAAATCAGAGCACATTTCTTAAAATGCTTCGTACATACTGTACCATTATACAAATTAATCTGCAAGAAAGCCAGAGAGAAATCTCTACATATGTTCACCCACAAAAATCATTTCTTTAGAAATCAATAACCTTTGATACTAAAGAAGACATAAAACCTCTGTATGGAGAAGCAGTGATAAACTCTCATTGAGAAGGAAATGCAGAGAAACTCAAATATTTGTTGATGTTTAAAAAAAAAAGCAAGATTTTACAAATGACTAGAGCAAATGTTAGAGATTTCTATCAGTTAATACAGTGAATGTCTACAGTACTTGAGAACATTGTCTAAAACAAAGATACACTTTAGAAAGTTTAAAGGTTTACAATACTTATTGTGCATAGGTTTTTATGTTGGATAATTTAAAGTGTTATCCCAGTGAATGAAAAAAAAAGGTGCATTAATTTCTATCAGAAAGCCAACTCCAAGTCCACTTTTCCCTAGCTGTACCTGCAAACCCTCCGAGAATTCCAGCAAAATATAGTCTATTAATTGTCCATGTACTTGCTGACGAAAAAAGCTATCAGAATTATGTGTTGAATATTTCTGGTGCAGGGAAAGTACGGGATACAATTAATCTCTGGGAACTAAAATATACATCTTTTCAATAATCTTTTATTGTAAATGAGCAAGGTAATTGAACCAGTACTGCACTGTCAGAATGAATGCAATGCCGCTGGGATAAGCATGAGAAAGCACATACTGATTGAGTATTAAATATCTAACGGCAATAATTTACGTCTCATTACCTCTTTTTTGAGTTGCTTAGTTGCATTGAACTTGAATTTTAAACAGTCAGATTTTCAAGACACTACTTTTCAATGCTGGAGACAGCAAATGGGCAAAAATGAGTGCGTTTCACTTCATCGGGCCCATTTTACACTTAGTTAAGCCAAGATCCATAATCTGCCCAAAACATGAAGGATCTTTGCAGTCTGAATTTAAAGCTGTGAAAGATTATAAGGAATTGTAAAAGAAGGTTGATGCATTGAGACATAATATTCTATTTCTATGATGAAATACATTTTAATGCCTCCCCACCCCTCCAAAAGAAAATAAAAGTTGTGCAAAATATAAATTGAAATAATTATTCAACCATTGGCAAAAAAAATCCAACAAGTGTCCATATCACATTTTATCAGAAGTCCCCAACATTATGGATTTTCTCAATTTTCGCTTGCTGGGGAATGAATAACCTGTATTTATTAGGGTCTTCTACTGTGACTTGGAGAAACCTGTATATTTTGTAGACTCGTGGGGGCTCAGTTTTTCTAATTGGCCTACTTAGGGAATTTATATTTGCCTTTGATTGGAGAGATCTTATACATCCCCCATATTTGTATTCCCTTAGTCAGGAACTACCTTTCATTTTCCTGCTCTCTTTTTTAGTGTCCTTACACCTCCATCCTCAATTATAAATGAATAATTCTGCATTTGGCTGACTGTTAAAAAGACTCAATCAGACCATGAAAATATTTGTGGATTTTATCCTATGGGTATAAGTTTGAGGCAGGAAATATTTGTTAAATAAGGACCCACAAGTAATTATCCGTAGCATTTACTCAATTTACACTTGCCTCTTTCTACTTTTTAGCTGCTCATCTTAAAAGACATGGAGGATGGACTCTCTAAAGAGAAAACAAGTAGATTGTGAATAATAAACCTTCCTAATGGAAGCATGACTAGTAGTACATAAGTTTGGTTTGTCTTCTAACCCCAAGACATGCATATAAAAGTAATGGCTTTTGTGAAGATTGACATCTTGTTAGTATAGCAAACACCGCACAAAAATAATAAGAATACTAATAATAATTAATTTTTTCAGTGTATCAAATAAAGGCATAATTAGCAAATACCATAAATCCAGAATTTCAAAATCTAAATAGTGTGATGTACAGTATATGCTATCAGTAGAGAAAACCATTTCTTCTTGTGTTATACTCATAAAAAAAGTGTATGTTTTATAAGAGCAATTCACAAGATGTGTGATAACAGCAAATCCCTAAAACTAGATTAATTGGAGGGTGGTGTTTATCTCAGAAAATTCTTGCAAACACTCTATCTTTAAGTTGTTGGTTTTATCTACAATTTCCACACATTTATACAACTTGCTTGATGTGCTAAAAGATATTTGAAACATATTTTCTTGAAGAGAGCAACGTTATGACTGTACTGTAGGTTAGTGGAGCTGAATTCTACAATGTTATATGTAATATGCTCCCCGTGAAACTGAAAAGGTGTACAGTCAGAACAACACAACCACAGTGTCAAATAAAGTGCAACAGATAACTAAGAAAAGTGTTGTGTAATGTTAATAAGAATAGTAAGAAGGAAAGAAGAAAAAAGGTAGAAGAAGGGTTTTCATGCATTATTTTCCATTCTCAAAACCTTTCCCCATATATCCCCATGGAGCATCAATTCCACCTGTCAGGAAAAAATATATAAACGTGGCAATATAATGAGATACACTGAGTGTATTCTAATGCTGACCTACTTGTTTGCTTGATTTTGATTTTATTAAGGTTGCTGTATGCAAAAGAACATGTAAACTCATATTTTCTACGCTATGCAATGCCATAAGATACATTTTAGCTCTGGAAGGCTCCTTACTGGGCAGAGGGCCACTATGTGTAATCAGACCGTTTAAGAGATCTACATGTATGTTTTTACATGCGCTATTAAGACCACACGGGTTACTCCTTCTTGCTACATTTCAATAAAAGATATCAAACCTTACTATATGTCATTTCCTACAGGACCATCTAGAGATGTGTGAATATTTTCAAAAGTGCTTCATGAAATATGTTGCGAAATACCCATAAATATAGGGTTTGTTTATTTTTTAGACATTTTGGCAACATAGAAAATATGCCAATTTTGCAATTTTCCACATAATTTCATGAAAATGGCAGGAAATAGCAGTATATGAAGGGCCAAATGACTACATATTCACTTTTAATGCTTGGCAAATTTTAAGCGAGGTTTGCTGATTTATGCAAAGCCAAAATATTTGGTGAAAAGGAGGCAAATTATACCTGGTTTGCAAATCTTGGGGAATTTTCTCTAGTACCAACAACATATATAATTCTCAAGCACAGTCAAGTAAGGAATATAAATGTAACGGATTTTCTGGCCTTTCCTGACCCACCCAATCTCACATTGGCCCCTGTGGTCTAACCAGTCCCCATTACATAGTTGTGTCTGGTGGTGCACCTGTTGGCAACAGGACTCCTGAGTCTCCCGCATGATGTTGTGTGGGGATTGCCAACCCAGACAGGCAGCTGAGGTAGTGTGCTTGAGTCCTACCTATATCCAGTGCAGTGCCTCCACCTCATCAGGATCCCTGCGTCGGTGTGGGGATGATTCTGATGAGGAACTCCTCCGTGGTGGTGCCTTCCCCTGCTGAGTAATTCCAGACTCACACAGTGAAGTGTCTTTATTCAAGGTCATTCTTTATTGTTGCTTGGTATGGGCTAGCTGCCCCTTGCAGCGGTTTACTCAGCCGCACATCTCGCCGTGTGATCCTTTCAAAGGTACACCCTCCCAATGGAGTGGGATCCCCTCTCCCCTCAGGGAGATCACCCCTGTGCCAGGTCCCTGGACACAGTATGGCGTTGACAGCTTGATGCTGATTGATATAGAATGGGGCCACTAGTTACAGCACTAGTGGGCCTCTTTCTCCCAGGTCTCAACGCAGACCTGCTCCTTACTCCAACACTAACTTTGAGCAGTGCTGTGCCTTATATCTTCAGGGGGCGGGCACATCTCTGATGTCACTAACGGTGGACTCAGAGTATGTAGTTCCTCCCATCCACACATAGGGCACCCCACCAGGGTGTGAGGGCAAACCTCCATGATTACTGCTGGCATCCCTGTAACTTACCAGGCTTACTGCCAGCAGGAGAGGAAACTGCAGTCCATTTTACAGCATGGCTACATAAGGAAGGACCGTTATAGTGAAAGTGCTTGTAGACAGATGCCTTCCCAAAGCTCGGAATGGGACTTTTCGTCACTGCCGCCGCCGCTGCTGCCGGGACTCTGCCGCTGCTGCCAGGACTCACCATTATGCAAGGATGGGATTTTATGCTGACTTGGGTTTACTGTTTCGATGTATGTTGAACTGTAGCATTTAAGGGGGAGACGAGTTGTTCCCTCTCTATCCAAAATAGTAGGTACTTTTTATCTTGCCGAGTTCCGTGCTAAGCTTAAGTACGTCTTAAATCCCATTTAAATGATTAGGAGTTAAGGCATACCAACGCTTAGCACCCTTTAATGAATCTGGGCCTTGGATTTTGTGTTTTAAACTTAAACTGCTCTTAAGATATGAAACAAACACTTTATGGTTCAACGTATTAAATGGGTGAGGGGCTTTAAATAGAGAATAAATGAACACGATCTATTAAGTGGGTCATGAAAACCCCCCATTTCTTTCAAGTGCTAAAAAAATAAAACCACCGCAAATAGCTTTAAAAAATAAAGGAGCTGAAGGAAAGAGAACGTAACAAATGATGTACATTTAAAAAAGATTTTTCTCTAAGGAGCATTATGAGAAAAAAAAACAATATCACTCATGTGAATCCTCTTCAGTCTGGTTGCCCTAACACTGCTGCATTATCTGTGGCGTTGTTCAGATAGCCAAAAATGGGTTATCATTCAGATGAAATACTAATGAAGATGAATTTGCTTCTCTTTTAAAGAGGATTTTGGATACAGTCCCTGCTTTCACAGCTCAAGCCAGTTGCCAAGATAATGTCAGAAGATAGACATCTGAGGAACAGGCACCAAGTTTGCTAATTATGTGGAATAATTTAATGAATATATTCTCATAAGACTTCACGAGTCACACAGTTACAAAATTGTGTGAAAATCTACATCAACAACATGGTGATGTCATTAAACAACTAAGCCCACAAATTATCAATTTTATTTAAAAAAAATAAAAAAGCCAAGAAAGGGTTTTTTGGTGTCGTGCATCATTATTAGATGGGATTAATTCCAGATCATTAAGTCGAATTAAACAGAATTCTTTTTTTGCCTCGCTGCATTTCCATAAACATCAGTTTTATTAGAGGAAAAAGTGCCAGCCAATTACTGCATGCTCTTTATGCTGAAAAATCAGGGGGAAATCAAACGCAAGAGAGTGCAAAAAAAAACTGTACAAAAAGTAAATGTTAAATAGGTTTTTTTGAAGAGATAAGAACTCAATTAACATTTTAAGGTCAGATATTTCATTTTCTGCAATGTTGATTTCAGAGCTTTTTACAGTTCTGATTCAACAGAGTTGATAACAGCAGCCGAGTCTGGAACTTCCATGTAAAGCCTTCAAGGAATAAACTTAATGAACTACCACTAAACAAAATCTTACGCAAGAAAAATAAAGTACGTTATAAATTATTGATCATCATAATTATAGTTTGCAGTTGTACTTCGCGACACCTGACGAGTTGTCATTTAAGGGGACAGCACTGAGCGCGTCTTGTATAATGACAAAATCTGGGTTTATTACATCCAAGTCTCGAAATAATGAGAAAGCTCAGAGTTTGATAAAGTAAAATATTCTTAACTAAAGAGCTTAGGGCTCTGAATTTTCAACAATTTTTTATTTATAATAGGTTTTTGCTACATGTGCTGTGGAGAGAGCTCTTTGAAGGTACGTACACTACTTTTGCAAATGTATTATTATTATTTTTTGTTTATTTTTCCAATTTCGGGTTAATTTTTTTTTTCTGGAAAAGCTACGCAATATGTCAAATTTTTACTTGATCTGTCTCTTACCATACTGTTCAGGAGCATAGCTAGAACACAAAGGCAATGAAATGCCTACGAATTGTCCAGTAACTCATAAGCAGTAGTGGAACAGAAACGCAAGGAACAGGCAATCATAAGGAAGGACTAAGGCAGGGGTGCTCAACTCATCCTCAAGTCCCTACAACAGGTCTGGTATTCAGGATATCCCAGCTTCAGCACAGGTGGCTTAATCTGTGGCTCAGTCACTGTGCTGAAGCAGGGACTGATTGAGTCACCTGCGCTGAAGCTGGGATATCCAGAAAACCTGACCTGTTGGGGGTGGGGAGCCTGAGGACTGGAGCACTCCAGGACTAAAGGAGGAGCTGTAGCAAGGTCTGCATTTAGCAAGGAAATGGTGTTCTTGGAGTTGAACTTAATGTTAACCTGGTAACTATCGAACAGGGTTTCGTGGTCACTGATCAGCGTGCAGAAATTGCACAAATACCAAGCAAACAGCCACATGCACTAACACATCTCCTGTGCTCCAGTGACTCATCGTTTATTAAATCCAGTGATCTCAGTACGTTTGGACTTTGTGCTAATTCAACTGATACAGCTCAACCCCATTATACTGTAACGCGATCCGTTACAACGCGAATCCGCTTATAACGCGCTGCAAGCGTGGCTCCCAATTTTCGTATTTTTGAATACTTAACAACACGATTATTGGTATCTTAAATACTTTATTGTACAATGCATACAATTGTACATTATTTATAACGCAATCCGCTTATAATGCGATGTGACTCTTTGGACCCCAAGCACAGCGTTATAAAGGGGTTGAACTGTATGTTCCAATTGGTAATTCTACCACATTTTAATTTTAATTACTGTTTTTAATGTAAGCTAGAAAATTGTTCCAAACAACCTGAAGCAATAACATTGAATTCTACAAAAGAAAGGATTTGATATATTGCAATATTATTATATTCTCTCTCTTTTTTTTTTTTTTACAATGACACGTGGTCTTGAAGTGTAACATCCTGGACTTAAAGCTGCAGACCAAGCAACATCCTACGTGTGTGTTTTTTTTTTGTTTTTTTTAAATAAATCAGTTCAGTACTATAAGAAATACTTGTGGCATTTAAAAAAACAAAAAAAAAAAACTCTGAATTAGATTTTTAATGTATTATAATGTAACAAGCATTTTTGGTTTCTATAGAAACCATTAACAGTCACATCCCCTTCCGAAACAGGCTCTGGCACACCCCTTTTTGAGCCCTGCCCTCTCTCTAGCAGTGCACCAATTGTACCTAGTGTCTGCCTGGTCACATGATATTCCCCACATCACTTTGCATCTTTGGTCCTCTTCTGCTGCACTGACAACCATTTAGTGAACCCCTGAGGCGAATCTTCACCGATGGATTACAGGAGAACGGATCGATCGACAACTTAGCTAATTATTTATCATTGTGTGGATTGTATGCACATATTAAAGGGGGTTGGCAGCTTGGAATGCTGCTTTAAGGGGATTTGGGTTCTATTAAATAGCCTTGATGTAAAAGAAACATTATAGCAGAGGTTGTGGCTATTAAGATTAACAGACTTTGGCAACACTGTGTATAGAAGCTAGCACAATTCAGCTGCTTCTTGTCTCAGTTGCTCACTTCATGAGCATTAAAAACACCGTGAATTGTTTGAGGAAAAGAAATACCTCTCTACGTGCCAAATGCTGTACCACTCCAAGACAGAGACATCAGTTTCATGTGCACCAGCGGCAATTATCCAAGCCTTTGGCACTAGAGCGGTTAAGACAATTTAACTGAACACATTATTTAAAGCAAACTATTGGATAGTATTCTCATTGTCTAAAACATCTTAGTAACATTTCCCCAGTATACAGACTGCTTTAAGAAATCTAGTTTGAGACACTGCAGGGGAACAACTTGTGCTGGATTTCCTGCTGCATTTGAGAACTTGAGGTTTGATTCCCATTGCTGCTGATTAAGTTGAACACTGCAATCACATTAACTAGCAACGTGTTTCTGGCTCTGAACATTAAAAGACTGAGAGGGGTAATTCTTCAGAATGGTTACCTCTTGGGAATGAATCAGGAATAAAGCAACCTTGCACTATTTAGCCAGCATACACACCAGGTAAGTGAGTGGTACTTTTAGTCTTGTGCTATTGGGAATTAATGCGGATTCTATTTCTGTGTTTTGATTTGAGATCCCTATGCAAGTCCAACCCTGCCGATAAAAGCAGTAAGAAATATGCATAATAAATAGAGAAGTTCACTTGAGTCTATGTTTTGGTTCTAAAATGTTTTCCATGTTTTGTTTTGCCATAAGTAAGAATGGATGATCCAAGATTTATTGTGTCAGAACAGCACAACGTTTCAACCTTCTAAGGGCTGTTATACAGTGGCCGCGCGCGAAACTTATAAATGGCTGTGATTAGTCAGCCTTTCTATAATGGTGCCGCGCACGAACACGACAGTTAGCGTGGAGCTGGCTGACGAGGGAGAAGATGAGGAAAATAATGATTTTGCGCCGCTACCGCCACTGACATGTGTGTATGTGTGTGTTAAAGCTGCACAATAAAAAAAAATGTATTTATACAAAATGTCTTTTTTTTTCTTAAATATTATTTTATTCATTTTTAACTTACACAATCTGTACACACACATACACACACACATACACACACACACACACACACACATTACCTTCCATACCAGTCGCTCACAGCATACACACAAAAAGTGTGCGTCACGTGCACGCGTGCTAACAGACGCGCACGGACAGACTATATAACGACCCTAAGAGGTTGAAACGTCGGGCTGTTCTGACACAATAAATATTTTGGAAAATCCACAGTGCCCTGGATCATCTAATCTTACTCAAGTATAGGATTCTTTTTAGACAGGTTTCGCTGAACCAGGAGCACCAGATATTGCAAGTATTTTTACTTTACTTATTTTGGTGTGCAGCATTACTACCTATTGTTTTGCCAAAACACATCAAGTTTTTGATTTTGGATTCCAATTATCATTTTCATTTGACGGGGAAAAAAATACCCTAACGCCATGTATTTTGGCACTATTTTTTGCTTTTTATGTAAGTATTTATGTCATTTACAATCTATTTAGAAAAATACATTTCATTGATTATTTCCCAAATCTGGTCTGTCTGGTGTGTTCTCGGAGAAGGTTGAGAGACCTCCGATTTTGTGTGACCACGTGGACGGAATATTCGCGGAAGTGGACACACAGTGGAGGCAGATTAATGCAAGTTTCCACACTAGCATCAGCACAGCAGAAAAAAACCAATGTACAACCTAACCCCCATGGAGAGATCTGCAATCAAGGAACTGCGAAACAACCACAGTATCACCATCAAACCAGCAGATAAAGGAGGTGCAGTGGTGCTTATGAACACAAATAATTACATAGAAGATGGCAACAGACAACTCACAAACAACACATACTACAAGAAAGTCACACATGATCCAACCCAGGAATATACAAAGCAACTCATGAATCTCATCAAATCATTCCCTAACCACCTGCAACCACAATTGAAGCAACTAATACCTTACAACCCAGGAGTTGGGATCTTCTACATGCTTCCCAAAATCCACAAACCAGGAAACCCAGGCAGACCTATTATAAAAAGTATGGATAAACTCACTGAACAAATATTAGGCTTAGTGGAGAATATCCTCAAACCCTTAGTCACAAGCAGCAACAGTTTCATACAAGATACCACAGATGTCCTCAATAACCTGAACAACATCAACCAACTACCATCCAACGCACTGCTAGTTACCATGGATGTAGAATTCCTTTACAGCAACTTCCCCCCACAAGAATGGTATTGAGGCATGCTTGCAATTCCTTACAACCTCTCCCCTTGATCAGAGATACAGCGCTGAAGTAATTACCAAACTGATAGAATACATCGTCACACACAACTACTTCATCTTCAACAAGGAAATGTACCTACAACTAATGAAAACTACAATGGGTACCAAGATGGCACCACCATATGCCAACCTCTTCATGGCAAATCTTGAATAGAGATTCCTAACTACATGCCTCTACAAACCTTACAAATATTACAGATACATTGATGACCTCTGAAGGAAACCTAAAACAATTCTACGAGTCCCTGAACTCATTCCATTCATCAATTAAGCTCAAAATGGATTATTCTGCAAACCTAGTAAACTTTCTAGATACAACAGTACACTGAACGATGGCAAACTACACACATCTGTATACAAGAAACCAACAGACAGATGCAGTTACTTCCACAACTCCAGCTTCCATCCCACTCATACAAAACAAGGCATCATACACAGCCAGGCTATAAGATACCACCGCGTATGCTCTGACACTAAAGACAGAAACAGACATCTCACAACCCTGACGGAATCGTTCACACAGAAAGGATACAAGCCAAACACCATTGCCAGAACTATTACATCTGCAATAAAAGCCACAGGAGAACACCTGCTACAATAGACAGAAAGAACCTATCACACACATACCACTCTACCCTAGAGTGAATACAAAATATAATCAAAGATCTGCAACCCATGCTGGCAGAGGATGTGGCATTAAAGAAATCTTCCCCAAAATTCCCATCCTTGTTTTCCGGCAACCACCAAACAGAACTTAGTCAACAGAAAACTTCATAACGAACTCAAGGACATTGAGAATGGCACAAAACTATGGAACAACACACGGTGCAAACATATATGCCAAGATCCCACAACCAGTCACAACCATGGTACATTCAATGTTATAGGATCATACTGCTGCACATCCAGGAATGTAGTTTATATGATTCAGTGTAACACATGTAACCAAGAATGCTACATTGGGGAAACCAATCAAAAACTTCAAGGCAGAATGAACATATAGACACTCAATACAACACCCTGAAGAAGGAAGATACTGCTCTCCAGTGGGACATCATTTCTCACAACCAGATAATTTCATAAATGATTTAAAAATCAAAATCCTCAATGGAATGTTTAAATGCACCCAAGAATGGAAAACATTTGAACTCAGAATGATAAGACTGTTTGACACCAAAACAAGAGGACTTAATGCGGATATGGGGTTTCTCACACACTATAATATTTTTTTGTAATGGTCCTCCCTGCCTCCATGCCAATGTTCCATCCAAAACCTTCCCCCCCCCCTCAGCATCCCTTCCCCCTCCATGCTGCTGTGATGTACATCCCCCGTCCCTTATTCTCACCTTCCTTGTCACCGTTTTATTACCCTTCCAGTGTCATCAAACATCCCTTTCTCAGTCCACCTCATCTACATCCGTTTGTTCCCCCCCCCTTTTTTTATTTTATAATCTCTGTTTAAAACATAATGTAGAATCCTTTGTAAATCATTATTGCTTTACCTGAGGAAGAGAAAAATGCTCGAAAGCTTGTCCTACTACATTAATTGTAAGTCCAATTAAAAAAATTAAAAAAGGTATCACCTACAGTAATACTGAAGTACTCATTTATTCTGCAATATAAATATAAATATATATATATATATATATATATATATATATAAAATCAAAAAATAAATAGATGATACCGTTCTGTGGCTAACGAAATGCTTTTATTTGTGCGAGCTTTCGAGATACACTGATCTCTTCTTCCGGCGATGTTAAAATGAATGAAGCAAGCAAAGGGTGTACTTAAAAACAGTGTCTCTTGGAATGTTATCTGTGCTTGTCCTTCCCCCGGTGTGGACGATCTGAGGGTTGCCATACTCAAAGGTAATCTTAAAACACCGAAAGAGAGACGGTTGCATGAATACAAATGTATGCAACTGTTCGGGACACTTAACGGTGGCCTAACCAGAGATCAAAATTTTATGAGTCATTACTGACACAAGTGAACTCTCTCCCCATGGGCACTTAAGACCATGTCTTTACATACTGTGTATATGTATGCACACACAGCTGTCTCTTACACATACCAATACTCCTTGTTTTTCCATCCCTATACACCAATAGGGACCACATAGTATCCACACACACTTTTAGTTATGCTACCATCTCTCACATTTCCACACCTACCCACACCATTTATATTAACTCCCACTCCACACACCCCTTTTGTTAAGCACTGTATACACTGTGGGCTCTCCATTCATTTATATTCACACAGATATACACACACACACTCTCTTACATCACTTTCTTTCAGGAACCATTTAACACCTCTAGCCATAAATCTCATCCACACCGGGGGAAGGACGAGCACAGATAACATTCCAAGAGACACTGTTTTTAAGTATACTTTTTGTTTGCTTCATTCATTGTAACATTGCCGGAAGAAGAGATCAGTGTATCTCGAAAGCTCGCACAAATAAAAGCATTTAGTTAGCCACAGAATGGTATCATCTATTTATTTTTTGATTATATATATATATATACACACATATATACACATATACACATACATACATACATACAGATGTAGCTGATTTACTGTCCCCAGAGCTGCAGGAATAAAAGCAAAATGCTGCGGCTCCGTGGGGACTAAAAGTCATGGCTACCTGGCGGTTCTGCCACATAGGAACCCCCATAGAGAATGTCACACTGCCGGGGGAAGCATACTGTATTTCCCTAGCAGTAAGAGAATGGAGGGGGCCTATCAAATTAATTATATTATTAGCCAACACAGAAGGGTGTTAACTGGTAATGGAACTGGAACTCCTTATGGCCACTATGGCTTCCAACGGGTAATACAAATGTTTTAAAGGCAAATGCAAGGTGTGTATTGTATTGCATTATATACCTGGCATCTTCATTAAAATATGGATAACACAGGCATGCTCTGTCTTATCCTGGTACAGCTCAACCCCATTATAGCGCGATCTGCTAAAAACGCGGGTCCGCTTATAACGTGGTGTCAGCGTGGCGCCCATTTTTTTTAAAGCTTTATTGCTAACGGACGGACAGACACACACACAATAATTCCCTGCACTTCACATCCCATCCCTCTGCCCATCACATCCCCCCTTCCTGCCCATCACCCCCCCTTCCTGCCCATCACATCCCCCCTTCCTGCACATCACGCCCCCTTCCTTCACATCACATCCCCCCTTCCTGCACATCACCCCCCTTCCTGCACATCACATCCCCCCTTCCTGCACATCACATCCCCCCTTCCTGCACATCATTCCCTCAGCCTGCATATCACCCCCCCCCAGCCTGCACATCACCCCCTGCACATCACATCTAATCCCCCCTGCCCTTCACATCCCTCCTACCTGCACATCACATCTCATCCCCCCTGCCCTTCACATCCCCCCTACCTGCACATCACATCTCATCCCCCCTGCCCTTCACATCACCCCTTCCTGCACATCACTCCACCAGCCTGCACATCACATATCCTTGCCTGCACATCACCCCCCAGCCTGCACATCACATCCCATCCCCCCTGCCCATCACATCCCCCCTTCCTGCACATCACAACACACACATACATACACACATAGACACACATCTCTCCCTCCCTCCCTGTACCTCCGCTGGTGGGGAGGAGAGAAGGGAGCTTGTTCGTGGCCGGGGAATCACACACACACAGACACATACACCTCTCCCTCCCTCCCTCCCTGTACCTCCACTTGGGGGGAGGAGAGAAGGGAGCCGATTCCTGCCCGGCTTCCCCTGACTCCGTGAGATTCTCCCCCTGCTCCCCCCCCCTCCCTCTTGCAGACTCACAGCTTCTCTGCACAGCACACAGATCAGCTGCTGCTTCTGCTGCAGCAGATGCTTGGTAGTGCTGCGTGGGGGGCTGCCGCTGTGACGCCAGGCTCAGGGAGAGCTGGGAGAGCTATCCCAACTCTACCCCTCCAGCGGACGCAGAATCCCTGATCGCGGCAACCATTTTTTTAAAATCGCGATCCCGATTATAACGCGGTTGTATCGGGTAGACCCCAAGGACCGCGTTATAATGCGGTTTAGCTGTATTAGCTGGCTACCCGCCGCATTAGCCATATTCTAATCAGGGCCCTAACGTTGTTTTTGCATATAAAACTCTCTAAGATAGTTATGTGACTACAACCATTTGCATCTATTGCATGCAGGGTGTTATAAGGTTGCATATATGGGACATACTCACTTTTCATTCATGTACTAGCTATGTGTTACATTTATATCCATTATTTTCAATCTGCATGCACACTGCTAGGTTTCTAGCGTCATCCTTGTTGATACATCCACTGTATGTGGTTTGGGAATAGAATGAGATATTGTTGATACTATTATCACTTGGCTGATTCTGCAGAATAATTCATTCACGTTATTTAGGTATATATATAGCTTTAAGTGTGTGCTAGTGCCTGCCTACAGGATCACTACATTTCATGCTCAGGCTAGCCGCCTATCCCATTTGTTTATGGAGGTGTTTTTATTCATTATCACTGTATATATTCACATGCATTTTTAAGACTCTGATTACAATAAAATGTTATTATTTTTCGTCCGTATCCTACATGATCCATATAGGAGGTTGTGCATTAATTAGGTCATCCACCCAAAATCACTAATGGTGATCGAGGTATTGATATCTCTAGGACGTATACAGTCAATACTCTGACATCCCCAGCGAGTGCATATCGTTGGATTCTTTTGAACACCCTTGGGTCTTAGTGTTTAACTATTGATATATGCTACTTGCACCCGGACTCAAATATAATGTTATTTTTTACTTGCATTTACTGTAATAGGTTGTACTGTAATAGGTTGAGCGGTTAAGTCATCGCTTTGGTTGTATACCCGCCGCATTAGCCATATTCTAATCAGGGCCCTAACGTTGTTTGTGCATATAATTAGCTTTGTGGGTCATCAGGCAAAATAACATCAGTGATCAATTTTAATAACGGGACGTTATGACCCCTGAATTAACAGAGTTCTGGTTGATCTTCAACTTCTTCTAGTTTTTTTCTATTTATGTTGATCCTTGTAGAGTTGGCTCACTTGTTAAACATTACTTTGGTCTTGCTGAAATTCATATGGTGGCCCATCTCAATTTTATTTAATGATGTTGTCTGTAATAGTAGGTGACCAGTTTTCCTTGTTGATTTTGATTCCTTTTTTTCTTACCAAATCAATGGTCTGCAATAGATATTTAGGTATTGTTGTTGCGGAGAGCTTTGGTGACAAGGTGTCTCCCAGTTGCACCAACCCTTGCTTAGCCTTGTCTTGCTAGTGTCTTCAGGTAATTTAATGTTTGATATGTCATTCTCATTAATGTTCCTTGTAATATCAATGTACACTTCTTCACTTTATACTCATAATACATTTTAAATAGATGAGGTGTAGATAGAATCAAATCCTTTTTGTAAGTTCTGAATCCTAAAATGAGTGGGAGATCATATTTATTACTTTGGGAAATCACTTATTCTTCAACTAGGATGTGGTCCTTTGTGTTGTATCCACTGCAAAATTCCTCTTGTTTTCTAGGCTGGGCAAAGTCCAGGGCCTGTTGCATCCGGTTAGTGAGTCCTGTATCTTCGTAAAAATCTTGTAAGTGATTGGAAGTAGACTGATTAGTCTGTAGTTCTTGAGGTGTATATTCTTATGGATGACAATAACTATGGCATTGATCCATTGTTCTTGACATTTCCTGTTCTTCAAGCAGCATGTGAAGAATTTTGCAAGGATTTTCTCTACTTCTTCCCAATGCTTTTTTGAAGATCTATGAGTAATTCCATCTTCCCCATGGGCCTTCCCATTCATGGGTTATATTGCTTTTGCAACTTCTGGATGGAGGCATGGTGGATTATTGGTGTTTTTTTCTCACTCTTTGTCTGCTGGATTATTCCTGTGTTATCTGTGATCTTGAACAAGTTATTGTGATTCCCAATTCCCAATCATAAGTCACTTTTTCCTCCTCTTTAAACTTTTGTTACCTTTGATAGTTTTTTCAACATATTGCAGTCACATTTTCTTACATCTTCAGCTATATGCATGCGGATCATCTTGCATGGCTCTGTATATTTAATTTTTGTTCTTGCATTTTGAGATTGCTTCATTTCTTGTCGTTCCTTTGTGTACTGCTTTGTCTCATGTGATATTTTCTTATGCTGTTTTTTCTAGCAATTCCTCCAGTTTATTCTGCACTATCAACTACAATATTCATATATATTTTATAATTATTTGTTCACTTATTTTCCCATGCATTTTGAGGAAGCTGGAGCTATTTTTCAGTTCTAATTGAAATTCTCTGCTGCTATTCTTTAGGTTTTTGATGTTAATTGTTTTTGTCTTCTTTTTAATCAATTTTTTTTCTTTCCATCTTTGCATTAAGATGTAATTTGCAGTGAACCAATTGGTGATTGGTGTCAAAGCCGTTAAGGACTGCAATTTTTAATCATGTGTTCCTTGTTAGCTAAGATATAGTCATTCTTGATTGCATTGAGTCCACTCCATGTCCATTTTCCATTTGGATTCTTCTTGAAGAATTAATTCATAATGTTAATATTCTCACATTCTGCAAATTCTACCAATCTGTCTCTGCGTTCATTTATGTTGCAATAACTATACTTATCAACTGATGCTTAACTACATAAAGTAACAGATAAGGGTGAAATGGAGTGACTGTTATAAAATGTATATGCTGGTAGAGCAGAGACAGGTCTGATGTACGATCTCATTCTCTATGTTTACCTAGCTATTATATATATTATTCATATAAGCCATCAGATAACGACTGTATACCATTATAAATTACATTTAATATATAATACAATTGTAAATAAAATTATTTATTGAATCTCTTTGTCTCTCTCTCTGTCTCTCTCTCTCTCTCTCTCTCTCTCTCTCTTTCTCTCTCTCTCTCTCTCTCTCTCTCTCTCTCACTCTATCGGTCTGTCTCTCGGTCCCTCTGCAGCCTCCACAGCTCAACCGCAAATACTCTCTCTCTGTCTCGGTCTGTCTCTCTAGGTCCATCCACAGCCTCCGCAGTCTGCACCGCCGACACATTCTCTCTCTTGCTCTTTCTGTCTATGTCTCAGCGTGATAGTCTCTGCAGCCTCCACACACACACTAACACACTCTCTCTCTCGGTCTCCCAGTCTGTCTCTGACAGCCTCCGCATTCTCCACCGCACACACACACACTCTCTCTCTCTGTCTGTCTTTCGGTCTATCCACAGCTTCCACAGTCTGCATAGCACACACTCCCTCTCTTGGTCTGTCTCTCTAGGTCCATCCACAGCCTCCACAGCCTCCACCACACACAGTCTCAGTCTCTCTATGTCTCTCTCTCGGTCCCTCTGCAGTCTGCACTGCACACACACTCCCTCTCGGCCGCCTTTCCCCTGCCGATACTCTGATGAAATGGCAGCATGGGGAGGGAGACGCTTTTATATTTGAACAAGGAAATCCTTTGAGATTTAAACTCAGAGCATAATGAGAAGGAGGTTTCGTAATTTTTCTGGCACGTGGATCCAAGCCTGGGAATAAATTAAACTTGCATCCCCAAATTTGGGTGGGGGAGGGGGATGTCAGAAATCAGGAATCATATGTTTCACGCCATCAGTAGCAAAATGTTACATTATTGTAACTACTCATTTGTTATTTCGAAAAGAATGTAATTTCTCAATGTTGCGCTTTTCCATGCTGTAAGGAGCCAATAATGTTGTCGACATGCAACATATGTATGTCATTCATTGTCATAGAAACCTTTCCGTATTATAAGATCAATAAGTTAAACTTCTCTAGTAGTAATAATGTATTTTTATTAAATAGTGCTGATATTTGTACACAGCTATGTAGAGTTTTTCAGGCACAATGAGTTACTACAGGGATGCTCAATTCCAGCCCAGAACACCCCCCCAACCCCCGCCCAATATGTCAGGTTTTAAGGATATCCCAGCTTCAGCACAGGTGACTCAATCAGAGGCTCAGTCGAAGAGCCACCTGTGCTGAAGCAGGGACTGGTTTAGCCACCAGTACTGAAGCAGGGATATCCTGAAATCATTATCTGTTTGGGGGGGGGCTTGAGGATTGAGCACTGGAGTTGAGCACTGCGCTGAGTTACCGTACAGATCTGAAGAGCTTACAATCAAACCAAAATGTTCTCCTGAGATTGTGTGACTTGCCCCCCGCTGGACTGCGGTACCAATCCTGTGGCAAAAAAAAAACAAGTTCAATACATTGAAATAAATACACCCACATCCCCACCCCCCAACACATACAGCACAGTAATGGGCAAAATAACTATTATATAAATATGGATAATAACTAATTTGCCCATTATAAAATAAAACATTAGCCAGCCAGCATAAATAAAGTAAATAAACCTTTCTACTTACCCCTGCCATCATGAAGGTCGTTCTCATCAGCATACTCCGGGTCCATGTCCTCTGTTGCCAGAAAGAATACAAGAACAAATACAATCTAATGGCCCCTAGCCCCTTATTCACCTTTGCGGTTAATAACCACTATAGTAATTAAGGGCAAACCCACCCTCCCCACTACCCACCCTGGAAGCCTAACCACCCACCTAGAGAATCTATACCCACCCTCTAGCTATTGATTGGCATGGTGGTACATTACACCCATATAATATGGGCATGATAAGCCACTATAACAGTCAATGGTCACCCAAATAAAAAAGCATGAAGGCCAAAAATACACAATAATAAAAGATATACACAAGAACCTTAACACCCCAATTCAAAAAATAAAAGCACTAGCCAGCCAATTAAATAAATAAAGCACTAGCCAACCAATTACATAAATAAATAAAAGCACTAGCCAACCAATCAATGTAATAAATAAAATCACTAACCAACAAAACAATTAATTAATTTTTAACACTAGCCTAAAAAACAATTAATTAATTTAAACCAGTAGCCAACAAAACAAATAATTAATTTAAAGCGCTAACCAATCCTAAAATATACTAAAAACAATACAACCAAATTCCAAACAATTGAATACAAACAATAAAAACAAATAGAAAAAATTACAATCAATTCAAAACAAGCATTTGCCAAAAAATGCATTGGCTGTCACAGTATTAATCTGTACCCTAAAGGGGCACAGATTAATAAATTATCAGTCAATGGGTAATCACAAACATAAAAATAAATAAATACAATGAAAACCCTGAAAATAGACATTTACATATATTCAATATTTCTCTTACCTTTAGAAGTCTTCACCCTCCGAATCCCGTTGTATCTGCAATCTCTCGTACTGCGACATCATCACCCGCAATCCAACACTATGCACCTTGAGGACCAGCATCAGGTAAAAAAAAATATTTTTCTTTTATCTTCTATCACCGTCTTCTTTCTTCATCTGTCATTATTTTCTTCTTTTCTTTAATCTTCTTTCTTCATCTGTCAATCCAAAGGCCCTTGGTAAATCCAAAACAGGATGTTCTCTCATCGGCTTCAATCCGATTGGATGCTGTATCATGTGCCCGCCTCTTTTTTTTCAGGATGTAACATCATCTCCAAAGGAGGTACGTCACATCCTTAACACCACATGGCTATATCACATGGTATTACATTTGAAGACAATCCCATTGGTTGCTGGACTTTAAGAGATTATGTCACATCCTTTTGAACTAATGCACTGGCACCCCATAACGGGCCTGTATTTTGAGAAGCAGGGGGTCCCCGGACCTCAAATCAACACGGTTCTGCTCTGGAGACCCCCTACTCATCTACACTAGTATTTTATATTTTAAAAAATTTGATCGCTGGCAAGATATGCTCAGGGAGAGGCATCTGTCTCTCTGTGCAGCTCTCCTGCAGCGGAAAGAAATTGGCGCATTTGGCCTTTTAGAGAGGCGATCATCACGTTTCCGGCTACTCGCCCATTTTGGGAATTTTGCTATCACAGGTAATCAAGGCTTTCTGAACACCGTGATAGCAATGCTCAAAAAACAAGCGAATTAAATGGCCCGGCTATTTTTTTTTATGAACGCTTGTAGCATAGGCCCCAAAGTCCCATTTCATTCCAATGCAGAATACAAAATATGGTCCTGCCTGCTCCAAGTGATCAATCACTTTAGCTGCACAGTTATCTGACTAGACACATCACTTAACCATGCCTCCATACCCATTCCTCCTTTCCAATTAGGAATGTGAACGAGACTTACTGAGAACTGTCTAACAATGCAATAGAAATCATTTCAAGAAATCCTTCCTGCTTTAGCACATATAAATGTGCTCCAGACAGCAAAAATCTATGCATGCTTTGAATATATGGAAATTGGCATATACCAAGATGCCCAGCTGCAAATAAGTAGTGAATTATTCACTGGGTTTAAATGTAATCATACCATTCAACCTGTATTTCAGAAACAATACACAGTAAAGATGTTCAGTTTCTAAGATTTGTTCCTGTTGATTGAGTTTTTTGATCAAAGGCCAGGATAAAGAAACGGAGACTTTGTATCAAGTTCCTAACATACTGTATGTGTCCTGATGCAAAAATAATGATGTGCTTTTGAGTCTACGGGAAATGTAAGAAATATTTTACTCACTCACATATTTAGTTAGAGAGGTTTACGTCACATAAGATCACCAACGTGTGTGATGGTAAGAAGAAACAAAACCTGATTACCAGACACATATTGCGTTACCTCACATTCTAATATTTACATTGCTTAACTTCTTACTAACTCCTCCTACTGAAATCCCCCAAATTTGTCTCCAGAAATGCCTGCTAACATCCATTTTATGGCAAAACCGCTTTTTGTCTCCATTAATTAATAGCTCACTATGAACATTTGTCACAACAAATCTATGTCTCCTTCTTTGGAGCTGTGTATCAAGCATGCTGCTTCAAAATGGCTTCAATAGCTAAGGATGAGCAGTGCATTGCAATGTCAATGTATGAAGGTAATTTTAAGGACCATTTTGTCTTACTTGTGCTAGTAAGAGGTATGAAAGTGATTATGTGCAGCTCCCCATTAAACTCGCATTCTAAGCTCTGTTCAGGCCTGTCTTCTTTCTAACCCCTATGTCTCAACCTTCTCACAAACATTCTCTCTAGACTATGAGCCCTCACGAGCAGGGCCCTCATTACCTTTTGCATCTGCTTGTGCATGTTTGTCCTTATTTGAATTGGTATGTACCTGTTTATGTAACTACCAAATCTCTGTTCCCCCATTGTACCGCGCTGTGGAATATGTTGGTGCTTTACTAATAAACAATAATGATGACAATACATCTTCTATCACTACAAAACCCTCTCCATGGACTAGATTCACAAAAGGACAATATTGAGAAGTTTAAAAGTCATGTTACAAAAACGCGTGTGGTGATAATTATGAGATACAAAAAAGCGGTAACATATTAAAATCCGTATTAATCAGTGCTAGCGATGCAATTGTGTGTGTGTGTGGGGGGGGAGTTATTATCATTTCTAACAAGGGGTTATGTAATCGGAATCATTTAAACATACTTTGCATATCCTATTATCATATATCCCAGGTACCTCAGGTGTGATCCTTTATGAGCACAGTTGTCTCTCCATGTGTTATTTGTGGTGGGTTTCAAGGTTGAGACCTTGAGCGCTAGAGCACTTGGGACTCTAGTTAAACAGGACTCCATCCCCTATTTGTCTCTTCCCAACAAAACCGATATCTCTAGGTCTGGCCAAATCGAATGTCATACACTAGTTCAATTAAATCTGTGAATGGTGGCCGGCGGTGAAATTACATACATTTACTGTATTTTGCCTAAACCTCAGCCAATAATATGTGAGTTGAATTTTGACACATTTCCCGTCTCTATTGATAACATCTGAAATAACTCTAGTGCATGACCTACAATATACATGTACCTTACTGTGTAACACTTATTCTAAAGCTATAAATATGTCATAATGGCAAAAAAAATTTTTTACAGTATCTTTCCATTTCTGGGAAACAGTAACTATCCTTCTCTTTGTGTTTTTTTTTCCGACTGCAAAAACATGATAAAGCTCAAAGTTTCTCAATTACTTGAAAACACAACCAGGTGAAGGTGTTCTCAAACAGTGACATGTCTTGGGTTAAGCATCTATAAAGTGAGGTTACTGTGCAGCCCACACATTCTTAGTTTAAGTGGTATGGAAGCAAACTGTTACATCTGCAGAAACAAGCACATTCTGCATTTATAAAAACGGTTAGAAGCCCAAGGTCAAATCCTCTGTACTCCGGACATGCTCACCTTGTTTATTGTGTCACTTATGTACATTTTAGTTTTCATTTGTGTCAAATGTAGAGTCTTTATTTTCCCATTACCTCAGACTAATTATATATATTAACTTTATTTAGCACTGTCAGGGTCAAACTGATTTAATCAATGACTATTTTTTCAATATAAGCTTGGAAACACAGAAAAATGACAAACAGCAGTTGCCCACTTTACACATTTTACTATCTGCTAAGAAGCTTCAGATCCCATTTCATCAATGGATACTTCCATATTTTCATACCATTCTTTCTATCCTAGGAAGTTTGAATTATTTTATGGTGGTTTTGCCACACATTCTGGGAGGCTGTTCCATTAATTCACTACCTTTTAAGTGATTTAGTATTTGCTGCAAAAAAAGCCTGAGCACGTTGGTTTCCTGAGCCTGTGAGTTTATCTAAAAACAGGAGAACAGAGTGTCCCTGTCTTCTAAAGAGCAAACCAAGAGATGCTCCAGACAAAGCAGCTACATCAACCCACAAGAAGACATATCATTTGCTGAACAGTTTGCTGATAATTAGTTAGTAGGGGGTGGTGGGGATACTAGTAGAGTATGCCAATAACAAGCAGACACTATTTGTTTATGTACTTATGTCTTTTAGAGTGTCTTTTTTCTTGTTTTCGTTCCTACCTTAAGAAAAAAAAGTTGTCCTTGTGTGTGTTCTTGTGATTCCAGATGGGGGACCACAATCCAATTAACTTCTAACCTCTTCCAGGAACCCTACAGAATCTACGCCCAGGAGGCAGTCACCTGTGATAAGCATCTCAAATTCACCTTGAATGATCTAATAGTGATCTGAAAAGACATGTCTGTTTGGAAATAAAGCCTCTCCACTCGTGTCTTGTGAGGTGGGCGACTCTTGCTTACAGTATAAGCAAAATTAGGTAGAAAATGCCTGTGTGGTTGTGAGGGAATTGCCTCTGAATGAATGATTGATGGTGAGAACCTTATACTTTTCGATGCAGAATGGGAATGGATACAATAGCTGTAAATAGCTAATACAATACACCGTGTCCCACAGTAGATTATATCCAACAATCCTCTGAAAGTTTAAAATGACTTAGAGGGAAATATATTATTTTATGATTATCATCTATTTGGTGTTGCATGTTTTCAAAGTTCTTAGTAGGACATTTTCTGTGATTTAATGTCATTTTTTATGTATCCTGACATATTCCAGATGATCTGTGCTGCCTAGCAAATAACAAGCATGTGGTAAACTAAGATAAAACAACAATAAGGTTTGAAGAAAATGTCCCTATAATGGGTTTCTTGTTTTATGTATTTATTCACTTGGTATACTACGTTTTTATTGTAATTCTTCACTGGGAAAAAACAGAGAGAGAGAGAGCAATTTATGCTGCTCAAATAACCACATAAAAATAACTTGAATTGTTGGGGATCAACATCGGATGAAAGTAAAACAGTGAAATATATAAACGCAGTATAAATGTTGTTGATATACACATTTTATTTACATATTCACATATAGGATACACTTTTGGTGTTCAGCATAAAAAGAAGAAAAATAAATACACAATAAACGTGTCTGTTCACAATGTACTGTATATAACAAGACTTATTATCCCTCTGTGTTTTACCTTGAGCATACTACTGTATATGGGTATCAATCCAATCTGTACTAAAAAATGAGATGACATTTAGACAAATGTGAAATAGGTGAATTTTGGCCTTTGCAGCTGCTGTTCATTTGCACTTTCATAAAAAGTAGCCCTAGAAATCTCACTCGTTCTACTGGTATATTGATAATGTAGTAATGGTCGCTGGCTGATATTGTAGAAGTGATGTGTTTACCAAGCAAATGCCAAACAATATTCTCTATAATATCATAGAGAAAAAGTTAAGTGAGCTTCCATGTGGGAAACAAATGCTCAATCCACAAAAGGAGGAGAAAGAAGATACCCATGTACCTCTTGGGAATGAGTATCATGAAAGAGGTGACGCCTACCTTGCCTTGATTGGACAGATATATGAGGGAGTTAGCGTATGAATCCGTTTGGATAAATAAAAATAAGGGGCAGAACTAAAATGACAGGCTAGTGAGGAGATTGGCAAAGCAGCTATTTTGTTTCAACTTTTTTTTAAAACAGGTTTCCCTCCCTCCCCCTATATATACATGATAATAATAGCATGTTCTTGTATAGCGCTACAAGTTTTATGTAGAGCTTTAAAGAGACATTTTGCAGGACACAGGTCCCTGCCCCATGGAGCTTATTGGTGCCTGAGGCACAGGGAGATAAAGTGACTTACCCAAGGTCACAAGGAGCCGACACCGGGAATTGAGTCAGGTTCCCCTGCTGCAAACTCAGTGCCGGTCATTGTCTTTACTCACTGAGCCACTCCTTCATCCTACATACAATAGCATATAGAAAAATATAAACAATTTATTATAACTGATAATAAATGCCCCGTAACTTGATAAACAATTGGAGATAGAATATAAAAACATATAGATGGAAATAAAAACAATTATGATTAAAAAAAACAAAAAGGCCCATCACAAGCTGATACTCAATGGAGGAGGACACACAATAACCAAAGGGACTAGCTCAATGAGGGGAGAAAGAACAGGTGATATTGTGATGTACTGTTGCGGCAGACTTTATTCTAACAAATCACCGGTTTGTCCCTGGCTTGTTCCTGGAATGCGACGCTGTTCACCCGGAGAATGCCGCGTTCCCAGCCAGGGGTCATGCCCGGCTGACGCGCGGTTGATGTGTTAATTGATAATGGTTCAGGATTTAATAGGCTGCAATGCTTCGCGTGTCCGCCAGATGGCATAAATTCATGAATTGTAATGCAGTATATATATATATATATATATATATATATATTTATACTGTATAACAACAACCCCTATAACCCCTAACATACAGTACTGTACACATACAGTACTGTATATGCACATAAATGATACTATAGGCCGGCGGGGGCGAGATGTGTTTGCAGCAGAGAGAGATCCGCTGCTCTCTCTGCGCAAACATCGGCACATTAAAAATGATTTAAAATACATTTTTATTCATAGTGTAGATGTGCAGGGGGTTTCCGGAGCTGAACCGCGTTGGTTTCAGGTCCGGGGACCCCCTGCTTCCCGAGATACAGCCCCCTTTATGAGGTGCCGGTATCCCTCTGCATTTAAAGGTCCCGATCACGTGACCGCGGCATGTAAACCAAGCAGAGGGATACCGACACCCCATAAAGGGGTCTGTATCTCGGGAAGCAGGGGGTCCCCGGACCTAAAACCACAGCGGTTGAGCTCCGGAGACCCCCTGCACATCTACAGTATGAATAAAACACATATATAAATAAACACTCATTCCTTACCTTTGCGGATATGTGCTACGGTAATGAAGCAGCATGACTGTATTTTTAATAATATTGTACAGTGAGCAGGGGGTTCCCTGAGCCACAAATCAAAGCTCCTGCACAATATTATTAAAATACAGAAATGCTGCTTCATTACCATAGCTGATAGCCGCAAAGGCAATGAAGGGGTTAACCCACTGTGCCCGCTTTATTGCGGGTAGCGGGGGTGGGTGAAGGGGGTATTTGGCCCTTGGTGTGAGTTTAGGACTTGCGGGGGGGTTGCGGGTGCACTTAACCCCATCACGGCTGTAGCAGTTAATACCGCGACGGTCATGAAGGGGTTAACCTCTCCCGCTACCCCCCCGCAAGCCTTAAACAACCACCGTTGGGGCTAATACCCCCTTCACCCACCCCCGCTACCCACAATAAAAAAAATTCACACACAGCAGCCGCCCAAAAAATAAATAAATAAATCTAAATAAATAAATAAATACATGAATATAAATAAATAAATGTAAAATACATTTTTATTCATAGTGTAGATGTGCAGGGGGTCTCCGGAGCTGAACCGCTGTGGTTTTAGGTCCGGGGACCCCCTGCTCCCCGAGATAAAGGCCCCTTTATAAGGTGTCGGTATCCCTTGAGTGTAATCTGTGTAAGGCCCCCTCCCCCTAATGTTTCTGTTAAATCTCCCTGCCTTGAGTGTAATCTGTATAAAGCCCCCTCCCCCTAATGTGTCTGTTAAATCTCCGTGCCTGTGTTGCTGTGAGTGCAGTTTATGTAAATGTGGGGAGGGGGGGGGACCCAATGTGCATACTGTGAGGTCTAACCACCCTCACCCACTACCCACATACCGTTACCCCCCCCCCATCCTGGCCATGGCCCCTCCGCTTCTGCAAAACAGACACAAAAATTAAAACATCCAAAGTAATGTGCCCTAACCCCTTTATCACCATAGCAGTTATTAATCGCTACAGTCATTAAGGGGTTAACCCACCCTCACCCACCACTCGGGATGCCTACATACCCTCCCACACTAACCCCCCACCCCGTGAGGCCTAACCACCCTCACCCACTACCCACAAGGGAGGCCTACCCACATACCGTTGGGGAACCCCCCCACCCCCAGTACCCACAATAAAAACAATACAGTGACACACAATAAACATCATTATATTTATTAAATACATTACCCACCCCCTGTGCCCCCCCATAAATACAAGATTTATCCGTTTACAAACAGGGTTCATAATGCAGCCCCACGCGAGTCCCCGGTGGGCTGGCGGGGCACCTGACAGACCTACAGGGTACCAGCAGCCCTTTTCAAACAGGTTCTGGAGGCCTGCTGGTGGGTTCCGCCAGAACCATGGCCCCCAGGTGGTCTCCTTGGGCCACCGTGGGCCACAATTGGGTCCCCATGGTAGGCCCAAGGATGTCTGGGAGCCCCGGGTCAGACCCACAGGTGTCTGCGGGGCCTCAGGTGGTTCCCATGGGGGTCTGGGGAACTCACGGGTGCTCACTACGGGTCCGCGGTGCCCCCACAGAAGTGGGACCACACATCTTCATCCCCGCACCTACGGGACGGCGGTGCCCCCACAGAAGTGGGACCACACAGCTTCATCCCCGCAGACTACGGGTCCGCGGTGCCCCCACAGATGTGAGGCCACCGCTTCATCCCCGCATGTGTCACCCGTGGAACCACCAGCCTGATATATACAGTATATACACAGTATATACACACACATGATGAACCAATATACAAATAAATGTAGAAGGGTTATCAAAACCATACTGTACTACAAATAACACTTCTCCATACAGACACACTACATTACAATGAATTTCCTTTAATAATCCTAACTGATCTTACAATCTAAATCATCAAATGCCAATGAAAAACCTCACATTCCAATCAATACATTGCATTTACATTGTATAAATGATGCATAAAATCTATGCACCATATACATTCTGGAAATGAATGTTAACCATATCATTGCAAGCAAAATACAAATACCTCCAAACAAGTAAACTACTTTAACCAATCAAGTAAACAAAAATCAATTAGCAATCATTATTTACATCCCTAAACAATTGACAGTCCATCCCGAACAATGAAACAATTAACTAATTCACGCCTGGAGCAGAACAATTTAGCATGTGAAAAAATATAAGTACCAACCAGAATACAAACTTTAAAACCAAGGCTAACCCTGAACACAAGCACACAATACAATATCAACAATTACATCTATCTAATTTTAAAATACTTTAAACACACAATAAAGCATAGCAGCATAGACAAATTATTTTAAAACACATGAAATAAAGCTTTTAAAACAACATAATTTTTTACCCTGTATGTATATATCTCTCTAGACATATATACATACATACAGTTGCAAGAAATGATATACCACAAAAAAAAATACACATGTTAAAAAAGCTTTTAAAAAATTAACAAGTTAAATAAAATACATTTCTTTAGTTCACTTACCATTACTTGGCCCAACCGACTCCCGTTGCGCAGCTTACTCAGGAACCAATCCACCAGGCACAGGAACCGATAAAATAATAAACCATACAAAAAAATAAACATTAAACTAACAATCCAAATCAATCCACGGGTCTTCTAATTGTAATCCATCTTCATCTGTATTCTTCTTTCTTCTATATTCTTCCGGGCGGGGTCTTCTTTCCATCTTCGGCCACGCCCTGGTCTTCTTTCTTCTCTGGAGGTCCTTCCTCCTCGGCATCTGTCTTCAAAATGAGACGACATAGGCTTTTAAAGGCCTATGACGTTACATTTTCGTCATATGGTTCCCACTGTCCTGATTGGGCCGTGAAAACCATGTGTTTTGGCCGATAAAAATAAAAATGATGACGTCACTTAAAGGCAATGAAAACACAGCCAATCAGAATGGCTTTGCTTCAATTGCCTTTAAGATGACGTCATGAAAAGAAACATGGCCGCCCTCACATGGTATGGTAGCCAATCAGAGCGTGGGAACTCCATCCCTACTCTGATTGGCTCTAGTATACCATGTGGCTTGGGGGAGAAAGGATGTGACGTCATTGAAAGCCTGTCACAGGGTACTACAGCCAATCAGAGAAGGGATGGAGTTCCCACGCTCTGATTGGCTCTAGTACCATGTGACAAGCTTTCAATGACGTCACATCCTTTCTCCCCCCAAGCCTCTGTCACATGGTATATACTGTATATATAGGTGCATGATGAAGCCACTGTACAAATTCATGGGTGAAGGCTGGGTATCGGGCCAGTGTGGCTTAACCCTTTAATTACCTTTAAGGTTATTATCTGATAAGGTGTTTAAGGGGTTAATTGATATCTGAATGTACTTGCAATGTATTGGCTTTGTATTTGCTATGTCTTTTGTGGGCAAGACAAGGATGTCGCTGGCGACGGAGACTTCTTATTGAGGAGGTCAGTAGTACTTTATTTATTTGAATATGCTAGTTAATGTTTTTAAATATGGGCAATTAATCTATTAACCATATCTGGATAATAGTTATTTTGCACATTATTGTACTGTAGGTGTTGGGGGGGGGGGGTATGTATTGAATGTATAGGCCAGGTTTATTTTTTTACATTCAGGGTTTGTTCCGTCGTTCCGTGTGAGACTTCTGGAGACCACCTGTGGTTTTCTCGGGTATCTCACGGGTATCAGGCTGGTGGTTCCACGGGTGACACATGCGGGGATGAAGCGGTGCCCTCACATCTGTGGGGGCACCGCGGACCCTTAGGTGCAGGGATGAAGATGTGTGGTCCCACTTCTCTGGGGGCACCGCGGACCCATAGTGAGCACCCGTGAGTTCCCCAAACCCCCATGGGAACCACCCGAGGCCCCGCAGACACCTGTGGGTCTGACCCGGGGCTCCCAGACATCCTTGGGCCTACCGTGGGGACCCAATTGTGGCCCACGGTGGCCCAAGGAGACCACCTGGGGGCCATGGTGCTGGCGGAACCCACCAGCAGGCCTCCAGAACCTGTTTGAAAAGGGCTGCTGGTACCCTGTAGGTCTGTCAGGTGCCCCGCCAGCCCACCGGGGACTCGCGTGGGGCTGCATTATGAACCCTGTTTGTAAACGGATAAATCTTGTATTTATGGGGGGGCACAGGGGGTGGGTAATGTATTTAATAAATATAATGATGTTTATTGTGGGTTACTGTATTGTTTTTATTGTGGGTACTGGGGGTGGGGGGGTTCCCCAACGGTATGTGGGTAGGCCTCCCTTGTGGGTAGTGGGTGAGGGTGGTTAGGCCTCACGGGGTGGGGAGTTAGTGTGGGAGGGTATGTAGGCGTCCCGAGTGGTGGGTGAGGGTGGGTTAACCCCTTAATGACTGTAGCGGTTAATAACCGCTATGGTGATTAAGGGGTTAGGGGACATTACTTTGGATGTTTTAATTTTTGTGTCTGTTTTGCAGAAGCGGAGGGGCCATGGCCAGGATGGGGGGGGGGGTAACGGTATGTGGGTAGTGGGTGAGGGTGGTTAGACCTCACAGTATGCACATCGCATCCCCCCCCCTCCCCACATTTACATAAACTGCACTCACAGCAACACAGGCAGGGAGATTTAACAGACACATTAGTGGGAGGGGGCTTTACACAGATCACAGTCAAGGAGGTGGGGTTATAACCCCCTCCCCACATTTACATAAACTGAACTCACAGCAACACAGGCAGGGTGATTTAACAGACACATTAGGGGGAGGGGGCTTTACACAGATCACAGTCAAGGAGGTGGGGTTATAACCCTTCCCCCTCCCCACATTTACATAAACTGCACTCACAGCAACATAGGCAGGGAGATTTAACAGACACATTAGGGGAGGGGGCTTTACACAGATTACACTCAAGGCAGGGAGATTTAACAGAAACATTAGGGGGATGGGGCTTTACACAGATTACACTCAAGGCAGGGAGATACAGGGGATGTACTGTACTGTATGTTGTTTATTGCAATGCTTCAATGTGTGTACAGTATAATGTTTTTTACACTTAGATAGATGTAATCCTTGGTATTGTAAGGGTTAGCCTTGGTTTTAAATTTTGCATTCTGGTTGGTACTTATATATTGATTTTTGTGTACTTGATTGGTTAAAATAGTTTACTTGTTTGGAGGTACAGTATTTGTATTTTGCTTGCAATGATATTGTTCACATTCATTTGCAGAATGTATATGGTGCATAGATTTTATGCATCATAAATACAATGTAAATGCAATGTATTGATTGGAATGTGAGGTTTTTCATTGGCATTTGATGATTTAGATTTTAAGATCAGTTAGGATTATTAAAGGAAATTCATTTTAATGTAGTGTGCCTGTATGGAGAAGTGTTATTTGTAGTACAGTATGATTTTGATAACCCTTCTACATTTATTTGTATATTGGTTCATCATGTGTGTGTACTGTATATACTGTATATATATATATATATATATATATATATATATATATATATATATATATATATATATATTTATTTTCATGTATTTATTTATTTAGATTTATTTATTAATTGTGGGGCTGCTGTGCGTGAATTTTTTTATTGTGGGTAGCGGAGGTGGGTGAAGGGGGTATTTGGCCCTTGGTGTGAGTTTAGGACTTGCGGGGGTGTTGCGGGTGCACTTAACCCCTTCACAACCGTAGCAGGTAATACCGCTACGGTCGTGAAGGGGTTAAGTGCACCCGCTACCCCCCCACAAGCCCTAAACAACCACCGTTGGGGCTAATACCCCCTTCACCCATCCCCGCTACCCACAATAAAAAAAATTCACACACAGCAGCAGCACAATTAATAAATAAATCTAAATAAATAAATAAATACATGAATATAAATAAATAAATTTAAAATACATTTTTATTCATAGTGTAGATGTGCAGAGGGTCTCCGGAGCTGAACCGCTTTGGTTTTAGGTCTGGGGACCCCCTGCTTCCCGAGATACAGGCCCCTTTATGGGGTGCCGGTATCCCTCTGCTTTGTTTACATTCCGCGGTCACGTGATCGGGACCTTTAAATTCAGAGGGAAACCGGCACCTCATAAAGGGGCCTGTATCTCGGGGAGCAGGGGGTCCCCGGACTTAAAACCACAGCGGTTCAGCTCCGGAGACCCCCTGCACATCTACACTATGAATAAAAATGTATTTTAAATTTATATATTTATTTTCATGTATTTATTTATTTAGATTTATTTATTTATTTTTTGGGCGGCTGCTGTGTGTGAATTTTTTTTATTGTGGGTAGCGGGGGTGGGTGAAGGGGTTATTAGCCCCAATGGTGGTTGTTTAGGGCTTGCGGGGGGGTAGCGGGAGGGGTTAACCCCTTCATGACCGTAGCGGTATTAACTGCTACGGCCGTGAAGGGGTTAAGTGCACCCGCAACCCCCCGCAAGTCCTAAACTCACACCAAGGGCCAAATACCCCCTTCACCCACCCCTGCTACCCACAATAAAGCGGGCACAGTGGGTTAACCCCTTCATTGCCTTAGCGGCTATCAGCTATGGTAATGAAGCAGCATTTCTGTATTTTAATAATATTGTGCAGGAGCTTTGATTTGTGGCTCAGGGAACCCCCTGCTCACTGTACAATATTATTAAAAATACAGTCATGCTGCTTCGTTACCGTAGCACATAGCCGCAAAGGTAAGGAATGAGTGTTTATTTATATATGTGTTTTATTCATACTGTAGATGTGCAGGGGGTCTGCGGAGCTGAACCGTTGTGGTTTTAGGTCCGGGGACCCCCTGCTTCCCGAGATACAGACCCCTTTATGGGGTGCCGGTATCCCTCTGCTTGGTTTACATGCCGCGGTCACGTGATCGTGACCTTTAAATGCAGAGGGATACCGGCACCTCATAAAGGGGGCTGTATCTCAGGAAGCAGGGGGTCCCCGGACCTGAAACCAACGCGTTTAAGCTCCGGAGACCCCCTGCACATCTACACTATGAATAAAAATGTATTTTAAATTATTTTTAATGTGCCGATGTTTGTGCAGAGAGAGCAGCGGATCTCTCTCTGCTGCAAACACATCTCGCCAGGGGACGGCCTATAGTATCATTGATGTGCATATACAGTACTGTATGTGTATGTTAGGGGTTATAGGGGTTGTTGTTATACAGTATATACTGTATATATACAGTATATACTGCATTACAATTCATGAATTTCTCGGCTTCAAAGACAACAGCTCGCAAACGCCCCCATGAGTTTTTACACGGCATTGCAGTATTGCAGCCAGCGGCAATAAAATGCTTAAATCACAGCCGCGAAAATAACGCAATACACCCCGGGAGAAAATGACACAAAACCGCAGATAACCGGGATAATCTGAAATTCGCGGAGCTAGCTGAGTTAGAATAAAGTTGGTCGCCACTGTATAATCACCTTTAAACCCAGAGGAGAAAAGGAGTGTTAGGCAATTCCAGTGTTGTAAATATGCACAGAAAGTGCTTGGTTTCATCTCACCAGTATCTCTTTTGTGTACACACACACACACACACACACACATACACACATCAAATGGAAATATTACTGTGTGCTCATTTGCATGTCTTTGACAGGTCTGTAACCCTGCCCTTCACCATTATCACCCAGAATACAGTGCTTCCACTGCAGCAAGGGATTCTGGGAAATGACATGCAAAAAAAGTACGTAGGATTAATCCGCCGTTTAAATTGGTAACAACCCGCTGACGGATTACTGTATATTATTATTCCTGTCCCTTCAAACATTTGACATTTACAAACCATTCTGGAAGATTAATAATTATTCTTAGATTATTTCACAGTATTATCAAATCAATGACTGCTGCACGTTAGTTAATATACTACAACAAACACAAACCTGTGCCATGATCAGGGCCAGAGCCCACTTAACTATAACTCCAGGCAATCTCAGTGTAATGCATGGTTGTATACATTTTCCAGCTACTATCCGCAAAAAATATTTGCCTATGTCATGCTATTAACTGCATGTAATAGTTTCTTACGGTATCTTTATATAAATGTATTTATGCAGTTGGAAGTCCTCACAGTAGTGCTTAAATACCGTTGTATCTTCTGGTAACTTGTTTCTCTGCACTTTCTCTGATTTATTGCTGTAAATTTGGCCTCTCTCTACCAAGATTGTGGCAGTTTCATTCAGCACCGGTAGGGGTTAGTACTGTACATCCAATCCACGGTTAACTAACATTTAGCTGTTTGCTGCTCGTTTACTGGGTTAAGTAACACAATACATTGCAGTCCTATCCTACCTCTTCTAACATAGACATTGCAGGCCTAACCTACCTCTCCTAACATAACACATTGCAGGCCTACCAACCTCTTCTAACACAACACATTGCAGGCCTATCCTACCTCTTCTAACATAGACATTGTAGGCCTACCCTACCTCTTCTAGCACAGCACATTGCAGGCCTACCCTACCTCTTCTAACAGAGACATTGCAGGCCTATCCTACCTCTCCTAACATAACACATTGCAGGCCTACCAACCTTTTCTAACACAACACATTGCAGGCCTATCCTACCTCTCCTAAAACAGCACATTGCAGGCCTATCCTACCTCTCCTAACACAGCACATTGCAGGCCTATCCTACCTCTTCTAAGGCCATGGCCAGGGTGAGGAGACGCGCGCTCATGCTCACGTGGCGTGACGTCAGCATCTGCCAAGCAGGAGTGATTGGCTGTCCTGCTCACTGCATGCTCACGTGTGCCACAGATGAAAGGTGGGCGTGTCAGACTAGAGTGGGGCATGCCAATGACGGGAGTACCATGACGTCACATCACATGCTAAATTTTCATTGATTTGCCAGTCTGCTGTACTTTGGCTCTCACTTGGTCACGTGATGCGCCATCGCGCCGGGAAAACACATTTCACTGTCTCCCCAAGCACAGCTCTGGTCCAAGCACACATGTACGTGCACGAGTGCCCGCACGCAACAGCCCCTTTAATGCGTCCATCAGGAAGAAGTTATTTGAACGCACCGAACGCAAGCGTGTCTCTACACAATGGCCGCGGCCTAACACAGCACATATCAGGCCACTCCTACCTCTTCTAATAGCATTTTAACCATGTCTGTAACTGTTACATACACACATAATCATATATTATCTCTAACTGTCCATGACATGTATGTAAATTGAACGTATTACCACTGTTCATTTAATGTAATCATGTATTATCATAACTCTGTGCCCAGGACATACTTGAAAACGAGAGATAACTCAATATATTGCTTTCTTGTAAAACATTTTATAGATAAATAAAATTCAAGTCAATTAATTGCATCTGCCACAATGTATTTATATCTGTACTTCTCTGTGTGTCTCCTACTTAAGTCCCCTATTCTATTAGCTGTTATTAAGTGTCAGGCAAGCAACCGGGCTACAAATCTTCCTAAATTGGACTCTGAGTCTTCTCTGACATGGAAAAGCTGCTGCACAGATTATTGGATAAAGGCCCAATCCCTAATTCATAAATAAAGACAGAGACATTTTAGGTTTCTTGCATCTACATCATCCATGGGACAGTTGTCAGACTCCCAAATACGGGCTTTACAGTGATTATTCGGAATAACACAAACAGTTTGAAGATTCTGTGTAAAGATTTCGGAGTAAGCACACTAGAGCAGGGGTGGGAACTCCAGTCCTCAAGGGCCACCAACAGGTCAGGTTTTCAGGATATCCCTATTTCAGCACAGGTGATGCAGTAAAGACTGAGCCACTGATTGAGCCGCCTGTGCTGAAGCAGGGATATCCTGAAGACCTGACATGTTGGTGGCCCTTGGGGACTGGAGTTTCCCATCCCTGCCCTAGAGGCTGGATACAAAGCCCAGAATTTACTACATATCTTTGTTGTTGAAGAAATCAGACCTGCAGCTTAGATATTTGGTTCATAACATAATTTCAGTGGCCTTCTGTGGTGTCTGCAACTACACAAAGCTGAATGAAGAACTAAGTTCCTTCATCTGACTTCATCAAGACTACATACAAAAAAAGATTTACATACAGTATATTCAGGTCATTTGTTTATACTGTAACATTATGCATGATGCTTCTTATAGGCAAATACTATTTTGTTACATACTGTACACCTCTGTATTCGCTTTTAACAAACATCCTCGGTGAAATGCCCTTAATAGAAAGAGCGGTTCATACTTACTTCATTTATGCATTTGAAGTCATCTATTTATGTCTAAACCACATGAGACTCCCTTGATATAAAATAAGTAGTTACCATTTATTATTGAACTGTAATTGTAACAAAGCAACTTTGCTGTCTAGATAAACATTAATACTGTCAAACTAATTAAACCAACAATAAGCAAATAATGTAGTCTAATTAGATCTCTTTTCTGCTTAAAATTCTATTCTGCGTCTGATACTTCACGGTGAATGGCATATGAATCATACCAAACCTATACAATAATGGCTTTGAAGTATGTAAAGTACAGCTTTATTATCAGAATTTATGAATACCTTTTGAATACCTTCCTAATCTTCAGCTACTGAAATACTCAAAAAGCAGCTGCTTTTACTGATTACAATATAAATGTAATTAGGTATTAAAATTCCTCTGTACACATCTTTAATAGTCACCTACCTTGAAAGCTTCTGTCATTAATCTATTTTTCATAACTAAGTTGGCTTGGAATACCATAGAAGAATTGAATACAGTGAGAATTCTGTTACAGGTTACAAGAGATTTCTAAGCAACAAACTGACTGTTCTTTTTGCCCTAAAAGAAAACTATGTAAAGTAAACTTATTTTCCAGAGAAGCATAGACTAAAAAGTTTTTACAGTGTCTGTTACTGTACATCTAACAACAAAAAAAGAATGAAAGAAGGCTATGTTCTTACACTGTTTCTAATGTATTTGACTTAAAGTTACAGATCAAGCAATATCCTACAGTACATATGTTTTTTTAAATAAATCAGTTCTGCACAATGAGAAAATACTTGTAGCGTTTAAAAAAAAAAAAACCCAACTCTTAATGACATTTATAATGTATTATAATGTAGCAAGGATAGCAACTATTTACAAAGTCACATCCCCTTCCCCTTCCTAAACAGGCTCTGGCATACCCCTTTTTGAGCCCTGCCCTCTCTCTAGCAGTGCACTAATTGTATCTAGTGACTGCCTGGTCACATGATCTTCCCTACAGAATTTTTCATATTAATTTGCAAATGTGTATCACTGACTGCAGAATACTCCTCTGCAGCCAAATCTTTACCGATTGATCACAGGAGAACGGATCGATTGACAACTTAGCTAATTACTTATCATTGTGTGAATATTGATGCACATATTAAAGGGGGAGGGGGGCAATGGTAGCTTGGACTGCTGTCTGATTTTATACAAGGATCGGGCGCTTTTTTATATATATATATATATATATATATATATATATATATATATATATATATATATATATATATATATATTGCAAAAAAGAAAAAAGAGCCCCAATAAAAGCACTCTAGTATGCCTGACAATACAAAACCACAATGTTTATTGAAAAATGTCACAGAACATAAAGTAAAATTAAAGCACAGAAAATTTAAAACAAGGCATGGATCCCCTGAGAAGTGCAGACTTGATTTAACCTCTGATCAGGGAGTTACCCTGAAAGACAATACAAAAGACTAAATAGACATATGAATGCTGGAAAGTACCTGACAGGGTGTATAAAGTATAGCTACTGACAGACACAAAACGGTGGCTAAATAAGGTGGCTGATACACTGAATAACAAAATGCTGCAGTCTCCCTAGATTTGGGGACAAGTGTAAAGCATCACAATATCAGCAGACTCACTGTGAAAAAACACATGAATAGTCAAATAGAGCACACCTTAGTCTGTAGCAGCAGATAAGTAATACTTCACCTCATGTCAGGTACTCAGCACAGTCTGTGGAGGAGTCAAGGAGCAAAGCTCACAGCACATGAATATGTCATAGAGAGGGGACAAAACAGGGGATCCTGCCAACTGGACCTGCTCCTACGCGTTTCGGCCTTAGCCTTTTACTGGGTGTGGTACAGTGGGCAGTGTAACATGCACCTTATAAAGGGATTTAATTAGGCTGGTGATTGTAGACACCTGTAGTGTTTAATAAGTAACACATGGAGTAGGGAGTGTATCAATGCATAAACATGCTGTGTCATGGAGGCATCATGAGCCAAAGGCCAATGATAGGGATGTATTTCCTAAGCTCCTACCCATAAGAGGGCAGTACTGGCAATTTGATGTCACTAACGGGGTACTGCGCATGCGCATGACATCATGAGGGTGCGACTGTGCCAAAGCTGTCACCTGTAATGCGCCATCCGAAGGCTAACCATGAGGGGAAGTATTGGAAACTCTTCCTGGCCGGATCTAGGGCACTGAGGGCAAAAAACGTGCATCACGGATGCAAATGCGCATGTCCATGACGTCATACTTCAGCGTCCCTGTCGCCCTCCACTCGGTCATGAAGGAGATGGCAAATCCTTCTAGTGTATATGGTCTCTGAGCTTCTAACTGCGCATGCTTGCCCTTACACACCAAAAATAGCGCGATCTATTGGCCCTGACTAGTGCCCCTGACTAGTGCCCAATTGTGACATGCGCATATGCTGTTAAGACACCTCACTGCTGTACAAGAAAATGAACTTATCTTAAAGGTGTATTACCTATTGAAAATTAGTAACATGATTTAGCTGCTAATCAATCATATAAGGTCACAAAGAAGGAAAGTTAAGCTATCAGACAAACATTCATTGTATTACATATATATATATATATGTAAATGTAAATGCTTGGATTGCATCTTTAAAGAAGTCTTCCTGCTAATTCTCCACCTTATCCATTCTGTTCATACAGAGGGAAACAAGAAAACACAAGCAATAAGCAGACTCCCAATCTCATAAAATACATGGACAGTTTTACAGATGTGAAATTCCTGTTAGAGATTAAGAAACCATGATACAACAACATCCAACAAAACACATTACTATACAAGATATGAGCGAATGGCAATAATGGACTCTATATTTCCACTTTGAAACCCAACATCATTTTCATTCTTCCCTTCATCATTAAAGTCATCCTAACAAATGGACAAAGATCCAAAACAGCAGTTGCAAAAGAATAGAAAAGCTGGGACAAAAATAGACCAGATAAGTACAATATATACAAATATAATGTATTAAAAAAAAGTAAGTGTCCAGTGGCTATTCCCCTCCCCACTAATTGTTGTTGTTGATAACAATAACATGGAAAGATGAAGGTGATCTTAAAGATCCACTCTCCCAAATGATACTAAGAAATTCATATTTAATTTATAGGATACATTTTAAATCTACATTATAATTATTTTGCATTAAAGTATTTTTTATCATCTTTCTCGTGCTCCTGAAAACACACCTCTGCTTTAATTCTCACTTTTTCCATTTCGTTGACATGACTGCTTTTACTGATTGAAGCCTAGATATGTTTTGTGATAAATCCCAGTTTTTCCAAGCACTGTGAATGTTTAGTGTTTGCAGCCTGATTGATGGGTTCTGACACATCCACACACATTCCCATACCTGTCATGTGACTAGTGCAGAGAGAATTGAACACTTGATGAGAAGTATCTGTGCACCAGTGAGAATGACCGGAACCAGCAGGGGTTTCCAAGAACTGCTTTATAACTCAACTCCTATCCCTGTAATATGTACAGTACTGTATGTATATATGTATTTTTATAGTGCCATGCATGTACATAGCCCAATTACAGCAGTAATACACATGACTGATAGTGTTATAAAATATGTTGCATTTGGTGCACCTGTTCTTATTCTTTGTATGGTTCATACTGTATAGACACATCAGGAATTGTTTGTCTTTACATGCTTGAATTTGTCTTTTACACCAAGAAAAACTTGATGGACAATTTTGATGCATTTACGGTGCATAAAAGTGGTGTATAGTTAAAGTTTAATATTCTATATAATGTGTGTGCCACAGACAACATAGTCTCCACCTACATTCATTTTTTCTTCGTGATAAATAAGTAAATACACACACCACATAATACATAGAAATTGGTTTAATTCATTAGCATACAAAATATGTTGCCCAATCCTTACTATTGGTTTGTGAAGGATCATATGTGTCGATATATAAAAACAGTATTAGAGCCGGTGACAAAGCGGTAATCATACATTGTGAAATGCGTAGGTCAGATTTACATTCCTGAAATTGTTCCTGAGTGACATGTAAATGCCATGAGTGAGGATTCTTTCTACTTGGCAGAGCTAACCATAGCAGCCTGGACAGAGCATTTTGAGCATGGGAAGGTGGACACGGAGGCTGTACTCTGGGATTTTCAGACATATTTAATGTGTTTCTAGTTGTATACATAGACCCTCAAACATCCCTCCAAATAAATTTGGGAGACATGTCTGTGCAGAAAAAGAAGCACACCTAAGGTATCCTGGGAGATATGCTAATGACTATGCAAAGTGTATTAAATCAGCCCAATCCCACCCTCCCTTAAAGGATTTTTACCAACGATATAGAGTTCACAAGCCTAAGGAACCAACCTAATGACTGCAATGGTGTCAAACCCAACAGGACTAGAACCCACAACCATGGCTTTTCTAGGCCACAGCTCTAGCAGTATGAGCTAAACCAGCAGATGACTATTGGCATACACTGTCTACTGACAGCATACCTCCAATGGATACCTATTTTGTTGATTGTGACCTCCAAAGCACTTCAAGCACAAAGTAATACTATGTATTGACGGCTATGAGTTACTGAGGCCAGGTTAAATGAAATAAAAGATGAACAGAACATGGGCTACCTTGCTCTACTGGGTTAGAAGAAAATTAGTGCCGCCTCCAGTGCTCTTGGGATTACACAGTTATAACTGCGCTCCGACAAGCAAGCACTATTATTATTATTTGTAGACGAATATTCATCTTATTAGACCAGTGCTGTGCAATCTCGTTTATATAGATTGGACAGGGGGCATTAAATCCCTTCTATGTACTTATCTATTTAAGCGGATAGGGTCTCTTTCCGGGTGACTGCACCTCTGAAAAAGCCAACCTGTGATTTAATGCATTTTGAATTTTCAATCTGCATTATAAAACAAGCTCTAAATCAGGAATCTTTTATTCTGCAAATATAAATATATAGGCTTTGTTCATTGCTTATCATTTTGTTTAAATTACCACTAAGTACTGGGTCTCACTACTAGGTCCTTTACACACTGTGGTTTGATCGTCCTCAGATCTTGTGATTTTTATAATTGCATTTTCTTTGATTATTCACTTAATTCAGACTCTTAATAAATGTATAACTTAATAAATGTATCAGTTAGGTTAATACATCACAGATACATTGTATTACGTTAATGTATCCTCTATTGCAAGGGTGCACAAACTTCATGGGTTGCGCCACCCCTGTCTTCTCTCCCGCTGTGGCGCGTCCCCCCTGCAGCATCAAATGACGCTTCTGGGTCATGTAATGTCACGTGACCGACTGCCTCATCTGATGCCACGACTCCATGGCAACGGGAGTCAAATGACGGCGTAAGGTCATGTTATGTCATGTCGCATGGCCCCGTGGCGTCATTTGACGCCGCGTTGTCATGGAGACGAGTGGAGCACAGAAGCCAGGTAAGTGAGCCACGCGGCACACGCCAGCCCCCCCAAAAAAAAAAGTCTCGGGGCGTGCCCCCCAGTTTGTACACTGCAGCGCTATTGTGCAGCTCTTTGGAGGTCCTCTCTCATTATTTTCAATTGTATATGTATTAAAAGTTACTTTGTCCAGGTCATTATACATCTCTAAGGGGCATTTTACGCACTTGGAGTATTTAGGAGTATACCTCCTCTAAAGAATTGCCTTTTCACTCTCTTTATATTCTGATAGAGATTAAATAAAACATGTACACACAAGGTGAAGCACAGCACAAAAAGCAGATGCAGAGAGAAAGTAATATAACAAAGTGACACGGTGACTTGAGTTAGTATTTCTAATCTTATAAAGGATAAAGACAGTGGGCCATATTTACTAAGCAGTGTTTTGCCATAAGTATTCTGTCTTTGATGCTGGAATATATTACAGCCTATTAAAATAAATGGTATGTAAACAGTCTTCTCATGCCAGAAGGTGTCTCATGCCAGAAGGCTGCTAATTAGATAGAATTCTCTGTCCCAGAAGAAGGTAACGTGCTTTGTACAGGTATGAGCACTCAATGAGAAGTAGAGCTAAAAACCAAGTATACTGTGACAGTGGTGCCAGCCATCAGCTGGTTTAGCTCCCACTGTTAGAGCTGTTGTTCTGAATAATGGGGGTTGTGTGGGTTCAACTTTTGATCCTGTTGGGTCTGACACCATACCCCATTCCACAAAAAGTGCTTGAAACTTATCAACCCAATAACACTGTGTACACTATTGGAAGCCAGCGGAACCACTTCCTGTAGTTAGTAGAATTTTTTTTAATTCAGTATGTATCTCGCACTCTGGCAGATGGCAGTGAATATTTTTGTCCCTGTTCTGTTATATCGTAGCCATATTTGTGCATATTCATCATGTAGGAGCAAAATCAGTACATATACCTGTAGTATCTCCCACCCCTGGCTTCATTTAAAAGAAGACTATTTCCTGGTTTAGTTTAATGTTCCTTGTGGAGCACACCTGAGAAACCTGTGAGATACGCTAATAGTTAGATGAGGTGCGAGGTAGCTTGCACTGCTTGAGCTGTGGGCTAGAAAAGCAGTGATTGTGGGTTCTAGTCCTGTTGGGTCTGACACCATTGCAAGCATTAGGTTGGTACCTTAGGCTTAACAATTCTATATAGTTGGTATGGAAATAATTCTATGAAGTGTGGGATGCATTTAAATATAATTTGCATAACCATTAGCATATCTCCTAGTCAGGTACTTCAGGTGTGCTTCTTTTTCAGCACAGGGATGAATCCCTAATTTATTTGGAGGGATATTTGAGGGAATATAGATATGTATCCAAATAGAGACTATTATTCAATTTGAAAGGTCTCTCTATAGCATGTGAATAAGTAATTTACAGATCCTTTAATGATGTGAGTTGGCTGTAGTGAGAGGACGAGTATTAAAATTGTTAAATACCAATTCTTTCATTTACAGACTTCTGGTGAATCTAGGCCATAGCACACTGTCGATGGTTAGCCACGCGTGAATACTTTGTACTGCTTTATCTGACAGCATACCGTATTCAGTTTCATGGTGGATTCAACAACAGGAAACACAGCTTTAAATGATTGGTACATTTTTTATTAACAAACATCTATCTTTCCAGTCCCATTAGCGTTGAATGGGCCTCTGATGGATTTCAGAAAAAGGAGTTAGTGACCCGTTGATCACTGACGGAGCACGCGTTCTTTTTTTCTATTTCACTGGCTCGCATCCCTCAGGGCACCCATGGCTTAACAAAATATCCTTTAAGCTCAGGCAAGATTGTGTTATGCCTCTTTATAAACTGATGCACAAGTCGTACAGCACTATTGGATTTTCATGTCCAACTCCTGCTGACCATTACTGTAGAGCAGGGGTGAGAGTAGATTTCCCTACTCCAGCCCTCAAGGGCCAGCAACAGGTCAGGTTTTCAGGATATCCCTGCGTCAGCACAGGTGGCTCAATCAGTGGCTCAGTCTTCCACAGTCAACTCCAGTCCTCAAGGGCCACCAGCAGGTCAGGTTTTCAGGATATCCCTGCTTCAGCACAGGTGGCTCAGTCTTCAACTACATCACCTGTGCTGAAGCAAGGATACCCTTAAAACCTGACCTGTTGGCCCTTGAGGACTGGAGTTGCCCACCCCTGCAGTAGAAGGTAGTTGGTTGTGTCAGACAAAGCATACCATAGCATCATGCAGTAAATTAAGGCAGATTTTGGCTACATCTAGTTTTTCTTTAAACTAACAAAAAAAGGAGCCGAGGGAGCGTGTAATTGTGATGAAAAAAAAGCACAACACTCTTACACCTCAATGAATTAAACATTCTCCATCAAATCTACCTTGTTTTAGCCCTTGTAGGCGTTTGTATAACGCAGTGTGTAAAAAAAAAAATGCATAGAAAAGTACTTGCCCACGTGTAAAACACATGCAATTTAGCAACAAAAGAAAGAAAATAATAATGACAAACCCAAGTAAGGAAAGCTGTAACCCTCACTACATGCTCGACAAGAAGCCCCAGGCAAGCTTTCAGTGCAAATCCTCTAATCCCATTGATCCAGCTTCTCAAAAGAAGAGAATCCTTTCGGCAGCTCAGAAGGGTGGCAAGCGAAGGTAAGTGTGTGGAGAAAGTACTACACGCTTCAGGGAACTTAATCATATAACCCTCTTCATTACTTGAAAAATCACTCCTGTCAATACTGCAGCCAACGTCTTCTCTGACAGCTTCGGTGTAAGACGCAGTCAATCTTTCTCGTGATTTTATGAACTAAATAAAATCCAGGGCATTTAATGATTTTTTTTCTGATTGCTTTCTCATTTGTACAAAGACATAGGAGAGACAAATTCAAAAGTTAAATAATTTTCAGAAGTCATTTCATTAAACATCACTGATCAAGAAGTGAGAGGAAAAAAAAGAAAGTCAAAACTTTCGTGGAAAAAAAAAAAAGTTTTGTTTCACATATACTGTATAATGTAATATAATAATAATAACAGGTTCTTGTATAGCGCTGCTAGTTTTACGTAGTGCTTTACAGAGAGATTTTGCAGGCACAGATCCCTGCCCTGTGGAGCTTACAATCTATGTTTTTGGTGTCTGAGGCACAGGGAGATAAAGTGACTTGCCCAAGGTCACAAGGAGCCGACACTGGGAACTGAACCAGCTTCACACCCAGTGCCAGTCAGTGACTTTACTCACTGAGCCACTCTTCCTCTGATCAATTAGCGCATCTCTACTGTGTTAAAGCAGCGAGAGAAAAAAACATGCTTGTAAGTTATCTCAAACTTTTAATAGGAATGTCCAAAAAATATTGCATTTTCTAATGTGCACGTGCTATTTCATTGTCATTAAATGTGTCATTTTAAACTTGCATCTTGCACAGGTGATGAATCAAAGTCTTTGCCCCTATTTTGATTTGCTCGTTTGAGTGGGCAACGTGGGGAGGGGTTATATACAATAAGTAGGGGTGGTGTGAGATGAATTACGCCCTCCGACCTGGAGGTGACAGCCATTCAAGACAATGGAAGATAATCTAGTACAGGAGGCGGCCAACTCCCGTCCACAAGGGCCACCAACAGGTCTGTTTTTCAGAATATCCCTGATTCAGCACGGGTTGCTCAATCAATGTTTTTCAGTCAATGACTGAGCCACCTGTGCTGAAGCAGGGATATCCTGAAAACCTGCCCTGTTGGTGGCTCTTGAGGACTGGAGTTGGCCGCCCTTGTTCTAGAAGGTGTAAGTTTGTCTTTGTGCTGTAGAACCGCACGATTTGACATGGTGATAAATCACGGATAAAAACTAGTCAAAAATCCGTATTTTGTATTACAAATCGGATCATTTAAACCACGTCTATAAAAAGAGACAAACTGCGCGGTTTAGCGGCCAATCCACCCGGATTCCAGTCTGTTGTTTTGAAGCAGAATGGAGGAGGGAGGGGTGTGGGTGAGTGAGTGTCCCCACTAAGCTAACTCCAAATAACAGAGGCTCAAAAAAGGAGCACACAGAGGTACCCTGTGAGATTAATGCTTTGCAAGTGTTTCCCAATTAAATTTAGTTGTGGAGCCCTTTTATATTTTGATTAACGGAATGGAACCCCTTAAATATTTTTAGCATAGCACATGGGGAAAAAAAAAATGCGCCGCAGGTGAAATTTTTTTTTTGCAGAACACTTAATTTTACTTCACAGAACACCAAGGTTTTTTAAAAGACCCCCACTGCCCTAATACATTTTTAAAAGACCCCCACTGCCCCAATACATTTTTAAAAGACCCCCACTGTCCCAATACATTTTTAAAAGACCCCCACTGCCCCAATACATTTTTAAAAGACCCCCACTGCCCCAATACATTTTTAAAAGACCCCCACTGCCCCAATACATTTTTAAAAGACCCCCACTGCCCCAATACATTTTTAAAAGACCCCCACTGCCCCAATACATTTTTAAAAGACCCCCACTGTCCCAATACATTTTTAAAAGACCCCCACTGTCCCAATACATTTTTAAAAGACCCCCACTGCCCCAATACATTTTTAAAAGACCCCCACTGCCCCAATACATTTTTAAAAGACCCCCACTGTCCCATTACAGTTTTAAAATATCCCCACTGTCCCAATACATTTTTAAAGACCCCCACTTCCCCAATACATTTTTGAAAGACCCCACCGCCCCAATACATATATCTCTCCCAGCACCCCTCAGCCTACCTCAGGCAACAGCGGCAGGGGGTGAAGGAGGAGGCGGCGGCAGGAGGCAGTCAGGGCTGCACGCACAGACGCGCTCTAGCAGGCACCGGAAGTGCTGCACTGCTAGAGCATGCTCCTGCAGTCCTGATCTGAGAGCAGGCTCGGGTGGGGGGTGGGAGGTGAGGGGGGGGGGGGTTGAGGGGGAAATTTGGCACAGTGAGTGTGGGCGGCCTGTCCATAGGCGGAACCCCTTGGACAACTCAGCGGAACCCCATTTGGGAAACACTGCTTTACAAACTACTGTACTGTATATTTAAAAGGAGTCACACCCCACACCTTGCAGTGAATTGCATTGACAATTCCTCAAACAGATGTAATGGTTTGATTTATGATTTCATTTCTACTGTTTCTCCCCCCCCCCCTTTTTTTTTATCAGAATATAAAACTTAAGTTAATTTATTATTTCCATAACACCAATACTGACAAGGTTAAGGGCCCTTATGATGAAGAGGTACTGGTGTCAGACCCAACAGCATCAGAACCCACACTGTTATTCAGGGCAGCAGCTCTAAAATGTAACTAAACCAGTTACTGCGTAATCCTACTGTCACATACTTTTGAGCTCTACTGCTGATCCGTAGGCCCCTCCCCCTTAGCTTCCTTTAAAAGCAGACCACTTCCTGGTTGACAGTTCAATGTTCCTTGTGCCCAATGTCAGATTTCCCACAAGGGCCGGGTCTAAGGCAGTAAAATGTGGGGGCGACAAACATTTCCGCCCCAATATAATTTTGACAGTCGGATTATTCAGACCTAATGGGAAGCTTCTTGCCTGTGTCGGCCACCTCCTTTCTGCCGCTCTCCTGCTCCTTTGGAATCCCAGCAGCAAATGACACTGCAGACGCCCCACCTGTGACATCCCACGGCGTCTCATTGCCATGGCAACGTGACGTTGCGACGGCATGATGTCCCGTTTCCATGGCAACGCGCCATCATGAAGAGCAGAGGTTGTGGGTTCTGATCCTGTTGTGTCACCACATCAATACCCTCTTCATCACAAAGACCCTTTAGACTTGTCAATATTAGTCTAATGGAAATATTTTAGGAGGTGTGGGATGGGGCATACAGTATCTCCCAGAGTAACTCAGGTGTGCTCCTTTTTGAGAACATTTGTCTCTCACTATGTTATTTGGAGGGAGGTTTGAGGGGATATATATAGAACTGAAGATACTATTACATTAAACCCCCCCCCCCCCCCCGTGGAGAGAGCCCCCCCCCCTCCCCGGAGAGAGCCCACCCTTTTGAGGTGGTAAGAATAACAGTGAGCTGTTTGAAGCATTTTATCCTTCTGCACTTTTCAGCTAGTTTGCAAAAAAATGTCAGTTTGGAAAGGCGCATGCGCGACGGCAAGGAGTATGGCAGCCTAGTCTGAGAGCTCCCTGCCTCGCTTCCCGATATATCGCGCAAAATCTACCAAATTTCACACCAAACAGCACACAAACTCATATAAAGATTAAACAATTAACCAGGATGTCGCGGAAGACCCCCAAAACGACGAAAAAACGAGGGCTACCAGAATATTTTGGCAGACAGGGGCCGCGCGGTGCAGGCTCAGAAATGGCGCCGGTTTCAAACGCCGGCTCAGAAACTGAACCCGACGGGGAGGAGGAGGAATTAACCCTGCAGGAACATCTGCCGGCAAGACAATGCGACATAACTAGACTTTGCACAGATCTTAAAGCTTTCTTTCAAGCTGAAATAAAAGAGCTGCAAAGGGAAGTGTCCGGACTGGGTGAAAGGACTGGGGTTCTGGAAACAAAGGTGGACCAATCCATTAGAGCCATCCGGAGACAGGACAAAAAATCTATTAACTTACAAGAACAAATGAATGAATTAAAGGAGCGTCAAGAAGACGCTGAAAATCGCGACAGGCGAAATAACCTCAGGATAAGAGGGGTCCCGGAGAGTGTCTTGGACTGTGAGGAATATATTATGCACTGGTTGGAGACACTGCTCCCTGAAAACCCTAAAGACACCCTGGCAATGGACAGATGCCACAGGGCACAGAGGGCTAAACCATTACAAAACGAGCAACCGAGGGACATAGTAATACGTTTACATTATTACAGAACAAAAGAAACTATACTTAATAAAACCAGGCCGCTACCTGTTGTGGAACATGAAGGAGTGCGGCTCTCGGTGTTCCAGGACCTGTCCCCAATGACACTGGCCCACCGGAGAAACCTGCTGCCCATCACCAGAACCCTGAGGGAGAAAGGAGTCAGATACCGGTGGACCTTCCCCTTCGGCTTACTAGTAGCTCGGGGAGGCAGAATCTTCACCATCAAGGTCCCGGAAGATGGACCCTCTTTCTTGAGTAAACTGGGACTGGGAGAAGGCCCCGTAGCTGCTGACCCGGCGAGTCCAACCCCGGACCCCATCTGGTCACAGACCCGAAAGTCCCCTAGAGCGCAGAAAGATAAAACCTAAAAATGTGAGTTAAAACTAAAGTTCAGAGTTATGCAGCTGTTTGGTTGCGCTGCGAAGTTAACTACACCAGGTCCCAATGCTCACAGATGAAAGAGACGTCGTTGATCTATGCCCTAATAAACTGTTGAAAGTGGCTAGTTAATAAGCTATGAACTCACTTACCCCCTGAGAGTCCGGATCGTGGAGAGGAAGAAAAAGCTGATTTCCCCATGGCGTTCAAGATGGAGCTCGTCGCAGAAGATGGCGGTGCAGCACGAGGCAGATGGAGTCCACGGTGACACGCAGGAGCCAGATGGCAGGTTCGGGCGGGAGCCGGGAGAGCGCGCACGTACCTCTGCATCGGGAGAAAGCTGGATCCAAAATGGCGGCGGCCCGGAAAGACGTCAGCAGGAAGGGGGCGGAACCGGCAAAACAGACGCCATCTTGGAGGAGGCAAGGAGTAACAGAAGGACCCGAGAGGTGGCCAAGACACGCCGGAGCGGGGAAAACAAAAAGGCCCTCACCGGCATGATCTAGACAGTCCCAGCTATCGGCGGGCAAATTTAAACAGGTCTAGGATGCGAAGGAAAGCAAAAGACGGACAAAAGGAGAAGGTTTGGGAGGTAGCGGGGCGGAGGAGGAGGGTGGAGAAAGGGACAAGGGCCTAAGAGGAATGGGAAGGAGGGGAAGAGGGAGGTCCCAGATAGATTAAAGGAAAAGGGGGAGATGAGGAGGGCAGCACAGAGGCGACGGAGACGAAGGAGGATGCAGGTAGGATCAGAAAGGGAGGATAGGAGGTGAATGGATAATAGAGGGAAAGAGGAAGGTAGGAATAGGGTGGGATAAGGCAGGAGACAGAGGGAGGGAGTAAGTAGACAGGACGAAGAATAGATGGAACACAGGGAAGGGATTAGGATAACGAAGGAAGTAGAAGGTTCAAGTATGTAGATAGAGGGGGGAGTCATCCGTGGGGGGCACCTTAAGAAGAAGGAGAGATGAATGTGATAGAACAGGAAGGGGGAGGTAGATAAGAGAGAGGTAGAGGGAAAGAGGGATGTGGAAGGCACAAGCAGGTCGTACTAGGAAAGGTAGAGAGGGTGGAACCAGGAGTGATGAGAACAAAGTAAGTGACAGGGTGGATAAGTGAGCGTGAGCTAAAGAAGAAAAGGTGACAAGGAGAGAGACGTGAGTAGAAGGTGGAGAGAGACAGTTGCAGTTGTAGGGCCCGAAGCTAGGAGGAACAAGAAAATAAAGAAATATCAAAAGGGGACGTTATGGGGAGGGACAAATTAGAGACACATCAGGGGGTCTCTTCACGAGGGCATAGACGAAGCTCCTATAGAAGGGGCAATGAGACGAACGGGACCTGGTTGGTTTAGCCAAAGTTCGGTAGATAGGAAGATTTAGTTGTTTAAGGGAAGCGAGGGGGGAGCAGAGGGGGGAAGCCTGCTCCGAAGTCTACATGGGCCTGGCGCTAGGTTGGGGGAGAAAAGCCCCGAGGTGCACTGGTGCGACCTTTTGGGTTAGATGGTCAGGGAGGGGTGTTAAACATCACGCCCCAAGACTGGACATCTGGCACAAGAGCCAAAAACCCATAGGCAGACGTATCGGCGAAAGGAGAGATGCAAGAGTACGCCGAGAAATGTTAATTGTTACTGTGTGTTGTGTATTTGTCTACCCCACCATCCCTTGGTGTTTGTTCCCTTTCCCGTATCCTTACAGAGGGGCCCGGAGAGATTCGAGCGGGTGGAAAAAGCAAGAGACCCACGACAAGACAAACTCGGAAAGACAGGATGAAGCTACGTCAGATGGCCCGACACAGATCTACTAATGAGTAAGGACATAGTGTTAGTATCCCATAGTGTTAAGGGCCTCAATAGTCCTGCTAAAAGGAGAGTCACATTTAGAGACTACAGACGCAAAGGTGCGGAGGTGCTCTTCTTACAGGAGACCCACTTTTCCCAAACCAACTTTCCCAAGTACTTTGATAAGGACTTTCGGACTCACTTCCTAGCTTCAGCTCGAGTAAAAAAAAGAGGGGTCGCTATCCTACTCCATAACCGTATACCATTCAGGCATGACAAATCATATAGCGACAGAGAGGGGAGATATCTGATAATCACAGGCTCCATTAGGGAGTATCCAATTACATTGGCTACAATATATGCCCCGAATGACAATGCGACATCTTTTTTTAGTAGTTTCTATGATAAGCTAAGTAAAATTGCAAAGGGGAACATTATAGTAGCGGGTGACCTGAATAGAGTCCTCAACCCAAGCCTAGACCGTTGCACGACCACTAACAAACCACACAGACAAGACGTATTAACTTTGACAAAAGGCCTAACAAGTTGTCAGCTTATAGACATATGGAGGGAGCAACACCAAGGAGTACGTGAGTACACTTTCTACTCCCACACCCATAATACATACAGCCGGATAGATTACTTCCTTGTGTCCAACAGATTGGTCCCTGGGGTCTCTCGCTCAGAGATCCATGATATTTCATGGTCTGACCATGCACCTATAGAGCTGCGGTGCACATTAGTTCCGCTGGACAGACCTAGAGCGAATTGGAAGCTAAACGAGATCCTCTTAAAGATCCCGGATCTCGGGCGAAGGTAGGTGAAAAAATTACAGAATATTTTGAGGAGAATGAGGGGAGCGTGGCGTCACAAGCCACACTGTGGGAAGCTCATAAGGCAACCCTCAGGGGAATATTGATGAATCTGGCCGCCAAACGGAAACGGGAAAGAGAGAAAAAAACTAAAGACTTAGAAAAACAAATAGCTGAGCTCTCTGCCCTGCACAAAACTAATAAGAGGGAACAAACGCTTAAACAACTTTTAGACGCCAAAATTAAACTTAATCTTCTCCTCACCTCCCAGGCTGAGAAGGAAATGGCTTGGTCGAAGCGTAAATTTTATGAAAAAGCAAACAAACCTGATACACTACTTGCTAATAAGCTAAAAAAGAAGCTTCAAAATTACTCTATTCACGCAATTCGGAACCAACAGGGGGACCTTACCTCCATACCTGGGAAAATCATAGAGGCTTTTAAAACCTACTACGAAGAACTATATAATGGAGACAAGGTCACTCATAATACTAAAACGGGAGAGTTATTGAACACCTTCCTAAAAGAGGCAAATTTACCAACATTGAGAAGGGACGAGAGAGAGGCGCTGCAGGCGGACTTTACTCTTGAGGAAATATTGGAAGTCATCAAAGCATTAAAACCGGCCAAGGCGCCGGGGCCCGATGGCTTCTCTAATCTATATTATAAGAAATACGCTAAAATTCTAGCCCCACATATGCTAAAACTATTTAACGATATTTTGGAAGGGGCCTCCTTTCCAGCACAAATGCTTCAGGCTTCCATCTCTATGATCCACAAACCTGGAAAGGACCCGGCAGACTGCAAGAGCTACCGGCCCATTTCACTGATTAATTCCGATATCAAAATCTATTCTAAACTCATAGTAAACAGGGTGGGTAGTGTCCTTCCCAGGTTAATCCATGCGGATCAGGTAGGGTTTATCGGAGGCAGGCAAGCGGCAGACAACACCAGAAGAATTATTGATCTGATCGATCTGGCCCAAAAGAAAAAAACGCATTCCATGGTGCTAAGTCTGGACGCAGAGAAAGCCTTCGATAGAATAGACTGGCCCTATCTAACGGAAACTCTGGGAGCATTTGGCTTTAAGGGACGTCTACTGAGGGCCATCATGGCGCTGTATGAGGGCCCAACGGCAAGAGTGAAGCACCAGGGTTTTCCCTCTGAGCAATTTCACATAAAAAGTGGAACGAGACAGGGATGCCCGCTGTCGCCGTTGCTGTTTGCCCTTTGTATAGAGCCACTGGCGGCGCACATACGCAACAACCCAGATATCACAGGCATCTTAGATGGAGAGCACGAGTATAAGGCCGCTCTGTATGCGGACGATGTTATCCTAACGCTGTCCAAACCGCTCACGTCCCTCCCTAATGTATTTGGAATCCTGAGCAAATTTAACCGCATTTCCGGCTTTAAGATCAATCAGTCCAAATCAGAAGCCCTCAATATAAACCTTCCTAAGGAAGTGGAAAAACTGATTGATCTCAACTTCAATTTTAAATGGCAACCCTGCGCTATCAAATATTTAGGGGTATATCTTACATGGGACTACAAAACTCTATATAAGGCAAACTTTCCCAGGTTAATAAAGGTGCTGAGAGAGGATCTCAGGGTGTGGGCAAAAGGGGGCATCTCATGGATTGGAAGGATACACTGCGTGAAGATGAATCTCCTCCCAAGGATGTTATATCTTTTCCAGAGCCTACCTATACCGGTGGTTCACTCTGACATCCTCTCCCTGCAGTCAACTATTATGAATTTTATATGGAATAAGAAAAACCCACGAATTGCTAAGGGTATATTAAAGAGACCCACAGTAAGAGGAGGATTAGCTGTACCTTGTTTGTTTGCTTACCACAAAGCGGCCCAATTGGCTCAAATTCTCCAATGGCACACGGACCCAAGCCTTCGGAGATGGGTAGAGTTGGAGAGAAAGTGCTGTGCACCGATTGACATCCAGAAGCTGATCTGGCTGCCCAAACGTAGGGCATGCCAAATAGGCACACCGCTTCAGGCCATTGACAATTCGCTACGAGTGTGGGAGGCCACTAAATTTAAATGTAAATTAACTACAAAAGCTTCTCTTATGACGCCAATCATTGGCAACCCAGATTTCGCTCCAGGGCTGAACAGTAAAAATTTGACGTACTGGATACAAGCGGGCATCACGTCTGAAGGATCTGGAGGGTAGGATACATATTCAAACATTTGAGCAAATTAAATCCGCAAAGGATATCCCAAACGCAGAATTTTTTAGGTATCTCCAGATCAGAGATTTTTACAACCAAACCCCAATTAGACCAGCACGCACCAATTTTGAGCAGCTGTGTTCCAGAGACGTGGACACAAGGGGACTCACATCTAGAATGTACAGGGAAGTGGTCTGTCCGGAGACAACTAGCGAGACCCGGTTGAGCTACATTTGACAGTGGGAGACTGACCTAGGGGAGACACTAGAGGACGAGGAATGGGAGCAGATCACACAAGCAGTAGCTAAAAGCTCCATATGTACCACACTGAAGGAGAACGCGTATAAGGTCCTGATGCGGTGGTACTAAACCCCAGCTAGATTGGCTAAATTTGTTAAGGGCTACTCTCCGCTCTGCCCAAAACAGTGCGGGGAGGTGGCCGACCTGCGACACATGCTGTGGTCCTGCACGAAAGTGGTCCCGATTTGGGAACAGATTAGAGATTGGTTACAGCGGATGCTCGATTGGGAGATCCCCCTGGACCCGTGGTTGTTCCTGTTGGGCAGACGGATCCAGGGTATGTCAAATGCGACGCACAAATTAATCGCGCATTTTGCAACAGCCACTAGATGCGAGATTGCAGCATTATGGAAGCAACCAGAAGTCCCAGTTATCCCCAAGATTCGAAATAGGATTTGGCACGTTTGCCGGATGGAGCAATTAACGAGTTTGGTTAATGACACCGGCACAAACTTTCTAAAAGTCTGGTCGCCTTGGCTGACTCAGACAGATATCCCCGGGGTGGATGCCACCGCAATCTTGCGTTAATAGGTTCAGACGCTTTCTCCTTTGGGGGTCAGAGATTGAACGACAAATAGCGACGAACAGTTAGTTGACAGCCCCCGGAGTAGTAGCCCCCCAAAACAAATCAATGGAGAAAACATTATACGCCAGAGACAGAAGCAAGGAGTGCCAACCAGCAAGACAGGAGACCCGTAAGAGACAACACATCAGCAGGAACACCCTGAGTCGAGCCCCTCCCCCCCCCTCCCCTGCCCGTCGTCTGGTTTGTCTTGTCTGTCCTGTATGTGATGTCCTTGTCCTGTACTGTGGCAGTTATCGTTGCCTGATAAATGTTTAAAAAATATTATTGGGGGGAAGTAACACAATGGGATGTGATACAATGTATGATTATGTGACCCCAAAAAAGAAAAATTTGAAGTTGAAAAAAAAAAAAATGTCAGTTTGTTCATTCCGTTAGGAGTAGCAGACCCAGAATTGAAACGCTTCTAAGAAAGCCTTTTCTGCAAGGTTTGGGTATGTGAGAAGTGTTTACAGAATAGCAAAATCATGCAAATCCAACCAGAAAGAGCTCTTGTGCATGGATATGCACAACTTGCAGCTGATAGAATATCCCCAGAATATCCCCAAATGACAGATAACGCCAAACTGGGTGCAATTCCCCAAAATCCGCTCTTGATGAGTTTGCCCCATACCGTTTTATTTTATAGTTGACATTCACTTCTGTATCTTAGGCAATCATTTCTGTTTAAAAATATTCTTTAGTTCTGAGGGTGTCATTCAGTAACTTTTAATCATCAATATCTAACACAGGGGGGTAGCCAACTCCAGTCCTCAATGGCCACCAGCAAGTCAGGTTTTAAGGATATCCCTGCTTCAGCACAGGAGGCTCAAGCAGTCGCTGACTAAGCCACTAATTGAGCCACTGTGCTGAAGAAGGGATATCCTTAAAACCTGACTTGATAGTGGCCCTTGAGGACTGGAGATGGCCACCGCTGATCTAACATACCACAAATAAGTCTAATATTATTGGGTACCACCTGCCAATGTTAAACCTTACAGGTTTTATTGTAACGTTACTTCATTTACAGTTGAGATTTTATCCTTTTAATTCACATAGCATCATTTGAATTGTATACTAATGGATGAGAAAATGACCAGGTTGGAATAACCTGTCAGCTACTGAGAGCTTTCAAACGTTTACCGAACTTCCTTTATGTGGGATATTTTTGTTTGCAACTACCCAAAGTACCTACAGTAATATTACAAAAAGCCTTTCACCAGACAAATATTCCATATCGGAACACCTGTTTGTTTTTGCCATTACATTAGTCTCTACGAAACAAAGACAAGAAGCATAATGACATCTTTAGTTGGGCTTTCAATGTATGTGTTGACCTTGAGCCGAGAGGTTATGAACATACTCTGTTGCTTGCTGAGTGGAGAGCTTTTATTAGAAGTTAGAATTAAGAGGTTTGGTGCTTCATTGTAACTCAAAAGTAGTTCTCTGCCGGCTCTGAACCTCGATCACAGAATGTTCCGCATGTTATTAGAAAAGCTAAATGGATTTTACCCTTTCACTATCAATGTGGATGAATTGCAGAGCATTGCATATCATTATCCTTTCAGAGTGAAGGCTGTAGTTTAAAAAACAATAATATGTTTGTTACTTTTTTTGTTTTTTTTAATTGACATAGGAACCCCCATTTCTTAAAAGTTGCCTAAAAAGATACCAGCATTGACCATGAACTTTATTTATTTATATGTTTTACCAGGAAGTAATACATTAAGAGTTGCCTCTCCTTTACAAGTATGTCCTGGGCACAGAGTTAGGATGACAAATACATGGTTACAAAAGGATATCTGGAAAACCAGACCTGTTGGTGGCCCGAGAGGACTGGAGTTGGCCATCTCTGACCTACACTTTTCCAGGAGCTGTGTATCTACTGCAACTCCAACTTTAACACTTACACTGCTGCAAGAAGTATTTGCAATGCATTGTACAGTACTGTCTGGACAGAAAATAATTAACTACGCCCCATACAGTCCTTTAGCTCTATTAACCCAACTCAATATAACAGGGCCTCTCTACCAACATTGTAGTGTTAAAAAGTATTTCAAACCTTCATAAAATGTGCGTTGAATGTATAGAGACTTCATCCATGACACACACGTTGTTTTTTTTATTGATTTTGCCTTGTGGAATACCTGATTGATTCAATTTAAACTGAATTGCATGCATTTTTATTTATAACTAGTGTTCATACAGTATATGTCAACTATTAATGGAATGTTATTTAGCAATACTTAAGTAATAATCCCTGAAGAACAGGGCATTACTGGCCAATAATGCCCTGACTGGAAGAGTTGAAGGCCCGAGGTATTTCCTTTCCCTTTAGCATCTGGATGCCGAGAATTTCTGCGTGCCACAAAACATAAAGATCATTTTTTTATTTGGATGCTGATGGCGCAGATTGAGAAATTTCAGTTA